>NC_134488.1:112256296-112443796 GCF_040206685.1 Ascaphus truei | reverse complement strand
GTTAATTTCCTGTGAAAGGTAGAAACAAACCTCTTTGCTGCCGGAAAGCCAGCAGCACATTACAAAGGATGGTAGCAAAGTGTTTAACGCAATAAACAATGTGGAGTGCGGTAGGTAAGGATCACTCTAGAGCGCATTAAAAAAAAGTGTGACATCACTCTAAGGAACACTACTCATTTTCATCATTTAGTATAATGCACTAAAAAAAAAAGGCCTAGAGTGCAACACCCGTCTCTCTCTCTCTCGAGTGAAGTGGGATTGGTAAAGCTCAAAGGAATACATTGATAGGTGAGGAGAAGTTCACCGGCAGATCACCTCTGGATGACAGATGCTTTCAAAAAGAATTTATTAGTGAGATATGTTTATCTGTTGACTGAATTTTGCATCGTTTCAAAGATAGAGAGACAGCTTACCGTGATATTAACCATTCTTTTTGAAAGCATCTGCCATCCCCTGAAGCGCTGGGGCCCACGTGGGTTTGAAAGATCGCGGGCAGAGAGTAGAACAGCCTTCCATACACTGATAAGTCATCAGTTGGCAGCTTGTGCTCAGCAATTCTAAGCCCCATCACTTGCAACGATTACTCACTCTTTAACTCTTTCTGGGACAGAGGGACATGCAACGCAACTGTTTTACGCCGCTGAAGGACTTTAAATACATTGAGTCCCTGCCAACGTAACATCCATTGTTTTGTTTAACACTTTCACTGCCTGAGGAGCAATGGATTGATGGCATCAAGAAAAACAGAATGATTTTAGAAGCTATTCGCTCATTATCACTGAATAAAAGTTAGGTTTTTTTTTTCATTTTTATTTTAACACATGTAGCCATGTATCCCCTTGGTTACTTGGTTCTGCCCTGCCTAACATATAAGCCCTGGTACCAGTGCAGGCAGTGTTAGGGTTAAATCTATGACCTGCTGTAGTAAGCAGCTTCCTTGAGTGACAGGGGGGTGGCCTGAGGCCTAGGTGCCACTGAGACCTGAAGCCCCACCCCTGGTAACAGTGGGGAGTGGCAGTTGGGAGTTGTCAGTTCTCCCCTCTCCCCTCAAGGGAGTGTGTTGTTATTCTATCCCCTCCCGCAGGGGAGTGGGAGCAGTTACCCCATACTCCACCAGGGAGTAATGATAAATCCACTGATACACCTGCTCCGGTGAGTAAGGACCTGACTGACTTATTCTTGCAGCGGCACCATGATCGAGCCAAGAGCCAAGGACGTAAGGCCCTTACGGACCCTGACCAGCATAAAGTGTTGGCCGTAACAGGCCGCGGTAGGCCTAATGTGCTTGGCACCTCTGAACACACTGTTGTGCCTAAGGCTTCCACAGACATTGCCCAGGACAATCAAAGGGTAACAAAATCTTCCCAGGACTGGAGAAACTGGGCTGGGTTTGATGATGATCCTGCTGGGAGTGGGATGCAAGAATATGTGATATTTTCGAGAGAAGGGTCAGAAAGGTCAGGAACACCCTTTAGGGCAACTTCCGAGCCTGATGTATCTATGTGTAATGCAAATTGGGGAAAGTATTGCTGTGGTGGGACCCCATGTTTCAAGAGTACTGTATGTTCATCATATGAACCGGACACAGTTCTGTTCCCACCCGGGGCTGAGACCTTAAGCCCCACCCCTGGTAACAATAGGGAGTGGCAGTTGGGAATTGACAGTTGGGAGTTGTCAGTTAAGGGAGTGCCACTCAAGGGAGTGGGTCGTTATTCTGTCCCCTTCCGCAGGGGAGTGGGATCTGTTACCCCTTACTCCACCAGGGAGTAGGAGAGCAAAGGATAGACCTTTGGGGCCTCAAGCCCTGGGGATTGATTCCAGGGACCAGAGGAAATGCATTGTTGATGTGTACGGCTGTACTCAATAAAAATCAGTTGCTGTTTTTATACTCCTGCCTGTGACTGAAGTTTATCAGAGGGAGTGCAAGATAGTTTTCCTGCAGGAACTGCACCCAGCTCTGCTGGGGCCTGCTGGAAATAGTGGCGCTGCACCCAGAAAGAGCTGAGAATATCCTGAAAGCCTGTCCTGTTTTCCCCACTAACATCGGCGGACACTCAGCAATCCTGTAAGCCTCACAGCTACAGCACAGTGAGAGTACAGGTAACAGTGAAATCTCCCTTAGGGTGGGGGAACACCTTTTACACACAATACTAAAAAAAAGTTAGGATAAAACATTTCTAAAAATTCTGTCCCTCGTGTTACTTTGGGTCTTTAAATGTTGGATTGTTCTGTACTCTTTGGGAGATGGTGACGTGCAGATGCTAAAATGTGGGTCCCGCATATCATATGCTTCTAAATTCAACTCCAGATGCAGCCTCTTACACCCTATAGGATCTTGGATGGATTGCTTTATCTCCCCGTGCCTCCTCTTAACCACCTGTTCTTAATTGGGTAATATTAAATTAGGTACTAATTATCATCGTTCCTTTCTTCCCTCTCCCAGTAAAGTGGTTTGGAACGGAGAGGCACTACATAAATGTAATATATAATTATGATTATTATGCCTAGAACCAGTGCCTGGCTCCTTCAGTGTGATTGGCCCAAGCTTGCATCGATCCCCAGATGCCCACGTGGTAAATTAGATTTTTGTGAAGTGGTAATGGGGTTCATGATGAATTTTGAAGCTGTGTCCGGAGAGACCCGTGCTGCAGGGCAATCAGGCAGGGCTTCTGAAAGTTTCATTATGAACCTTCCCCAATACGAAGAGTGAGGAGTCGGTACACAGGTGCCACTAAGAGCCAGTTCATGTGCATGCTAATGAAGCCTCAGAATTGCATTAACCCCTTCCCAACTTGAGTAGCAAACAGCACATAGAGTTGGCGGCTCTAAATACCACAAGCAAGGAGTTTGAATTAGGTTCTCACGCGTAAGGGGGAGTGTTAATTGTTCCTGCAATAAAATTGCTACAACATATAATGGTATTAATCGTGCCCAACCTGATGGGGTATTGCTGCAACACTGGATAGGTTGAGTAGGTATTGTTTGATGGTAACCCTGTTTCTGCAGGGTCCTGTTTGTTGAGCATATAGCCCCTTAAAGCAGCACATACAAAAACAGTCTGTAGTATTAGATAATAGTGACTGTTTTTTATTCAACTCTTGATGACATTTTTAAAGTAGCTGTCCAAGCTGCCATTTAAAAAAAAAAATGAATTTTTTTTTCCCCTTTAAAAGTTGCTGATCGATCCGTTCTCCTGTGATCGATCGGCGAAGATTCGGCTCGGGGGTTCACTAAATGGCTGTGCAACAGAAGAGGACCAAAAATGCAAAGTTCTGTGGGGAAGATCATGTGACCAGGCAGTCACTAGATACAATTGGTGCACTGCTAGAGAGAGGGCAGGGCTCAAAAAGGGGTGTGCCAGGGCCTGTTTCAGAAGAGGAAGGAGATGTGACTTTGTAAATGGTTGCTATAGAAACAAAAACCTTAGTTACTGTATAATACATAAAAAAATGTAATTCTTAGTTGTTTTTTTAAATGCTACAATTATTTTCTCATACTGTCCCGGCCAGCTTTATTCTAAAGCTTGCCGGTTTTAATGCGGGCCAACCGCGGGGCTTTTCTCCGATTTGAATTGGAGTTTCCCGCGCGGCGGCCGCTTCAATAGAGAAAAACATGATCAATATTCATAGAAAAAATACTGACTTATTCTATTAACTCTGGAATATTCCCATTGTTTGTACTTTAATTACCCTGTATTGTGATTTTGAAAAGTGTACACATCACTTTTTGGAGTTTTGTAAATAAAATGATACATACATGCCAGGCAAGAGAATAAATGCAGAACGTTTTCAAACCTCACAGATCTCTTATTTAAAATATATATATATATATATATATTTGCACATATATATATATATATATATATATATATATATATATATATATAGCTATATATATATATATATATATATATATATATATAGCAACTGTAAATATTACTGTATGTTCATTTGCATGTCTTAGACAGGTCTGCAACCCTGTCTTTCCCCAATGTCACCCAGCATACAGCGCTTCCACTGCAGCAAGGGATTCTGGGAAATGACATGCAAATGAGCACTCAGTGCCACCTTTTGTCTCAAGCTCGTATTACACAAGCCAATCCTCAAGCCAATGCATGCTGTTTTAAACACAGCTTTTAAACAGAGGCTGGGATGAGATGCAAAGCCATTAGACCTACTCACATACATGTTTCAACCTTGATGGGTATCATCAGTGTGAGGCTGGTCTTAATGGCTAGCAGGTTTGAGACTAGACTAGGTAATCACCACTGTCATTAAGGTTATGGTGGGTAAAAAAAGTGACAAAAACCCTCCACAGTAAAGCATAAAGCAACTGTAAATATTACTGTATGTTCATTTGCATGTCTTAGACAGGTCTGCAAAAAGACAGGGAAAGACAGGGTTGCAGACCTGTCTAAGACATGCAAATTACATACAGTAATATTTACAGTTGCTTTATGCTTTACTGTGGAGGGTTTTTGTCACTTTTTTTACCCACCATAACCTTAATGACAGTGGTGATTATATATATATATATATATTTTTTTTTTTAAATATATGCAGCATTGGATTACCTATATTGCAAACGAATGACCTATGCTGCTGATTGATTTTTCCCCCCGTGATCAATCAGTAAAGATCCTGCTTCCCAGGGTTCACTAAATGGCTGTCTTTCAGTTTCAATCAATCCTTCAGTCAGTGTAACTCAGCAGCTACAATGTATTCTTATATTACTAAGGTCACATTATCTATTCTTACAGATTGCAGCTCAAACTGCTGGGAATACTGGCAACAAATTATCCCACACAGGAAAGTGGTACAAAGATCTTGCACTGCTGGGGAAGTGTGTTAAAACCTGCTATAGAAATCAAAGGATGCTCAGTATATTAGGAAGTCCACAACATGGTCTAGTTTCAGTGCGTCAGAAAAAATATATAACAATGTGTATGGGTTGACAAATATAATAAGTTTTGTAACCCAAGCAATAGTTTGCTATGTTGAAGAAAGTATCAATTTAAAGCCGGGGGTAGGTGGTGTAAACGTGTTTTAAGTAAGTGGTGTAGTTCACTCCTATTAGGGTAGAAAACAACCTTACACCTGCTGTACAAACCAAAGTTTCTGAATGTCTCTCTGCTATATCATCCTGGATGGACCTCCGTCGCCTTAAACTCAACATGGCTAAAACAGAGCTCCTCATACTTCCTCCCAAACCTGGCCCTACTACCTCCTTCCACATTACTGTTGGAACTACGATCATTCACCCAGTAGCCCAAGCACGCTGCCTAGGGGTCACACTCGACTCCTCTCTCATATTCAAAACATTTCTAAAACCTGTTGCTTTTTCCTCCGCAATATAACAAAGATACGCCCTTTCCTCTGTTGCTCGACTGCTAAAAATCTGACTCAGGCCTGCATTCTCTCCCATCTTGATTACTGTAACCTCCTGCCTCTCACCTGTCTCCCCTACAATCTATCCTAAACGCTGCTGCCAGAATCACTCTACTCTTTCCTAGATCTGTCTCAGCATCTCCCCTCATGAAATCCCTCTCCTGGCTTCCGATCAAATCCCGCATCTCACACTCCATTCTTCTCCTCACTTTTAAAGCTTTACACTCTTCTGCCCCTCCTTACATCTCAGCCCTAATTTCTCATTATGCACCATCCAGACTCTTGCGTTCTTCTCAAGGAAGTCTTCTTTCTACCCCCTGTGTATCTAAAGCCCTCTCCTGCCTTAAACCTTTTTCACTGACTGCCCCACACCTCTGGAATGCCCCTCCCCTCAGTACCCGACTAGCACCCTCTCTATCCACCTTTAAGACCCACCTTACGACACACTTGCTTAAAGAAGCATATGAATAGCACTGTGGATATTCTGAACACATGATACATAAGCTTGGCCCCCTGCAGACGCACTTACCAGAACTCCCTCCTACTGTCTCTGTACGTTCTCCCTATCTAACAATTAGACTGTAAGGTCCTCTAGGCAGGGACTCCTCTTCCTTAATGTTACTTTTATGTCTGAAGCACCTGTTATTTATATTAATTGTTAATTATTTGATTACCACATGTATTACTACTGTGAAGCGCTATGTACATTAATGGCGCTATATAAATAAAGACATACAATACAATACAATAAAAAAATGCCCTCGATGTTGCCTTGGGGCTATCAGAGCAATCACCACCATGATGCAGAGGTAGAGCCCGTCGGGCTGGGGGCAGATGTCACCTGGAGCGTTCTTACAGATAAGTCAATCAGTATTGAGATAGGTACTCACGACCTCGTAGTCACCATCAAACCCTGCCATCGGCGTGCACACATTAAAAACTGCATGAATCCAAGAGTACTCCCAAGGGGGAGGAGGAGCGGCACAGAAGCACAGAAAAACGGATGGAGGCTGGATCCCGAAAAATGCAAAAGTTTATAGGTCTCTCACAGCAAAACAGTAAAAAAATCATCTCCCAGAGGTGGTGAAGGTTTTTCAGATTTGGACACTGAATAGTCCAATAATCTAATGTTCATTACTACTCTCCCAGATATTACAATGTGGAAAATTCCTTGTTACATTGTATTTTGTTTTTATTCTTTGAACCTTGCAATTGATACTTTCTTTTTCTTCATTCAATTGATACTTTTTTTTTAGATACAGTATTTGAAAGAATGTTTAGATCTGAAATAAGATAAATCTATTGAACAACAATTCCAGTATATACATGTATCATATATTGCATTGTTCTTTTGCTTGCCGTTTTTATTGTTTTAAAGGACTTTTTTACTGTTGAAATGGTGCCTTCCCACCAGAGGTGTCTCTTCATGTGCTCCGATTTACAGTAGCTTGATTTGGTTTTCCATTCCCTTTGGGCGCAGCTGATCATGGACACAGGAAATGATAGCACTGATAGGGGAACCATTATATAAGTCATCACCAGAGAGAGGACATTCACCTTTGATAAAGCGCTGATAGCGTGAAACGCGTAAGAGTGTCCTTCACCACCTCTGGGAGATGATTATTTTACTGTTTTGCCGTGAGAGACCAATAAACTTTAGCATTTTTCGTGATCCAGCCTCCATCCGTTTTTCTGTGCTTGTGCACCGCTGTTCCAACTTGGGAGTACTCTTGGATGCTAAGTAAATTAAAACTCATTAAAATGGCATGAAGAGTGTGACAGGGCTGCTTGTACTATGGTATAAGTTATATGCATGGCATCAAGTGCACCACTTTTCTTTTTCTATTTTGCTTTTTGCTGGGCCCAGCGATCTTTTTTGTTTCCTTTACCTGAAACTTTACTAACCTTTAATGTGGTGTCCTGAGGTCAGTCAGTATAATGCAGGTATAGTTAATGTTAAACACAGCCATGGGCGGTCTCTGTTAAAAAGGAAAAGGGTGTTTCCTTCCTGCATACCATCCAGGGTAGATTATATATGGGGGGGGGGAGGGGGGATTTAAGCAAGTGATACTGAATGTCATTTATTTTGCAGAGTAAAGACATGCATGGGATGTTTGTGAAAGGTACTAATTATTGGGGCTTGCTATAGAAAATTGTATGTTGTGTGAAGTGTATTATGTTTTCTAATTGTGTAGGTTTTGGGAGACAACTCTCCTGTGTGGTTTACTTTATTTGGTTTTGTCCTAATTAACCAGTAATAAAAGGGAGGGGGGTTTCTTTTCCTGGGGCCTTCTGCACTCCTTGTTGCTGCTATGTGATATGAGGTTGTTCCCTTCTGTACTCCTTGTTGCTGCTATGTGATAGGAGGTTGTTCCCTTCTGCACTCCTTGTTGCTGCTACGTGATATGAGGTTGTTCCCTTCTGCACTCCTTGTTGCTGCTATGTGATATGAGGTTGTTCCCTTCTGCACTCCTTGTTGCTGCTATGTGATATGAGGTTGTTCCCTTCTGCACTCCTTGTTGCTGCTATGTGATATGAGGTTGTTCCCTTCTGCACTCCTTGTTGCTGCTATGTGATATGAGGTTGTTCCCTTCTGCACTCCTTGTTGCTGCTACATGATATGAGGTTGTTCCCTTCTGCACTCCTTGTTGCTGCTACGTGATATGAGGTTGTTCCCTTCTGCACTCCTTGTTGCTGCTATGTGATATGATGTTGTCTTTCTGCACTCCTTGTTGCTGCTATGTGATATGAGGTTGTTCCCTTCTGCACTCCTTGTTGCTGCTATGTGATATGATGTTGTCTTTCTGCACTCCTTGTTGCTGCTACGTGATATGAGGTTGTTCCCTTCTGCACTCCTTGTTGCTGCTACATGATATGAGGTTGTTCCCTTCTGCACTCCTTGTTGCTGCTACGTGATATGAGGTTGTTCCCTTCTGCACTCCTTGTTGCTGCTATATGATATGAGGTTGTCTTTCTGCACTCCTTGTTGCTGCTATGTGATATGAGGTTGTTCCCTTCTGCACTCCTTGTTGCTGCTATGTGATAGGAGGATGTCTGTGGAACTTCAGTGAAAGGATGCAAACTTTCTAATGCAGATATTGCTGGCTACTCTGTGGCTGGAGACATCACGCTGGGGGAATTGGTTGTTGTACACCTGAATGTGGAATACCAAATAAAAAGAAGGTTCAGAGAACAGCAAAAGCCTTTTTCATTCTTCCCAGGGTCTGATGCGGCTGCTTCTTGCTGGGACGCAACCTTTCACAAAGAGTTGAATAAAAAAAGTGTAGTATGTATTATCTAATACTACAGAAGTTCAAGCCGCAGTTTTTCTTAAAACAATTTTTTTTCTTCCATTCAATATGTGCATCAATACAATCTGCACACTAACAAGTGATTAGCTAAGTTGCCGATCGATCCGTTCTCCTGTAATCGATCGCTGAAGATTTGGCTCGGGAGTTCTTTAAAGCTGCAGTTCAAGCTTCCTTTTTTTGTTGTTTTTTTAGTTTTTTTTTTTTACTTCAATAGTTTCATGTGGACAATCTCTACTTACCTAAAGAACTGCATAGCTGCCGGTCAATTCATTCTCCGTGTATTGATCGGCGAAGTTTGGTGACATCTTTAAATATGGGGAATGTAAATGGTTGCTATAGGAACAAGCATGCTTGTTAAAATAGAATACAAGAACATTGGTCTTTCAAAGTTGTTGTTTTTAAACAGAAAATGCTAAAAGTATTTTTTCTTACTACAGAACTGATTTATTAAAAAAAAAAAACACATGCAGGATATTGCCTGAACTGCAGCTTTAAATCACTGTTAGTGCTGCAAACGATTACCCAAGATGTATGTATGTATGTCTTTATTTATATAGCACCATTAATGTACATAGCTCATCACAGAAGTAATACTGCTGCGGCAGAGTTTATTCGAGCATTTGCCCGTTCTCTGCCGCAGCAGTAGCCTGGCGCGCGCCCGAGAGTGACGGGCGCGCGCCGAAGCAGCGGAAGAGCGCCCTCCAATCGGGGCGCTCTCCCTACCGCTGCCGGGTCCGCCGGGTCCCAATACAAACATTTGTAACAATACAAATAACAGATCATGTGAAGAAGTACTTCAGACATAAAAGTAACATTTAGGTAAAGGAGTCCCTGCTCTGAAGAGCTTGCAATCTAATTGTAGGATGAAAAGTTCTGTGTGGAAGATCATGTGACCAGGCAGGCACTACTGTAGATACAATTGGTGCACTGCTGGAGAGAGGTCAAAAGGGGCCTGTCTCAGAAGAGGAAGGGGATGTGACTTTGTAAATGGTTGCTATAGAAACAGAAATGCTTTTTACATTAGAATATATTAAAAATGTCTTTTAAAAAAAAATTTCCTTAAAAAAATTGCTACAAATATTTTCTCATAGTACAGAACTGATTTATTTTAAAAAACACACGTAGGAAATTGCATGTACTGCTCCTTTAATGTGCTAAATACACGAAGTACAGGTCTCTGAATTTTCCAACACTATATATATAAATATATAAATATATATATATATATAAAATATATTTTATAATTATCTTATCAGACTTTTGAAAGGCATCACAACACATGATAATTCTACACTTTGGCAAGACCTACAGTGTATGGCTGCTATAACTTTAATCTTCCTCTACGCATTGAATTCTTTCACTGCATCTTAAGAAATCCAGTCTCTCCTTGGTTCTAATGTAACAACTTCAAGCAGTGTTACAGAGACAAAGTGGGTCTTGATCCAGTCACTCAGTCAGTCCCCCTCATCGCAAGATGCATACCAACTACTGCAGTGGATGAGCATGTATTGAAGAGTATTAATATATTTATTAAGTAAACAAGCCTTAGGACATCCATTCCCACATGGGTTTCTCACAGCCATCAATTTAATAACGTCAGATGCTGTACAGCATTAGAATATCATTAATAAAAAATAATAAAGTGTCTGCTTTGGGGACTTCCGGTATGGCGCCAAAGTAGTAAGAAACACTCAAGTGACGCTCCTGCTGGCTCCCAAGGGAAGTGTGAAAAAAAAAATTACCTAAAAAGACAACCATCTCGAAGGGGATACTTCCGACTTCCAGTTTATGGAGAAATCTCTCTCAAAAAACAGAGTTATGGTCCCAAATAATCAGAAATTGGAGAAAACAGACGAGAGAAAAGATCTTCACAAAATGGTCGACGGTCATGAGGGAGAGGGAATAAATCTGAGAGAAGAGAACTTTGAAGCTGGCAGCCCTCCCCACACACAACAAAGCTTAGACTATGACATAATAGCCAAGGCAGTGGCTAAAGAATTAATGCCCAAGCTAAATCTAAACTCTGAGAAAATACAACAGGCTATTAATGAGCTCAGGGAGGAACTCACCTCACATGCATCCAGAGTAGAAGAAACAGAAATTAGAGTGAATGCAGTGGTAGACGCTCTGAGCTCAATGCAGGAAAAAAAGTCTTAGAAGAGAAAATGGATGACGTAGAGCAGGGGAGCACAATTAAAAAAAAAACTTGCGGCGTCGCGTCTCCAGGAGCAAGGTAAGTGCAGTTTACACACTCCGTCGCCGCTTCCCCGGCACTTAATTTAAGTGCCTTCGGGAAGCGCGCGGGGATCGCAGACAATCTCTGTCCCCAGTTTGCGCACCGCTGACATAGAGAATCGTTCCAGAAGAAATAATATCCGATTTATTGGGGTCCCAGAGTCCCTTAAGCAAAGCGACCTGCTAAACTTTTGCCAAAAATGGCTTCCGGAAAAACTGTGAATAATAAGAAAAGGCGAACAAGTCAAAGCTGAGAGAGCCCACAGAATAGGGAACTCAAAGAATATCAGAATTCTAAGCCAAGACCCATTGTAGCCCGCTTCCTGTATTTCAACGATAAAAAAATATTATCAGGGCTTTCAAAGATACTGAAGGAAAGAAAATACTAATATTCCAAGACTTCTCTGTCATATTATCCCAAAAAAGGAGAGAATTCAGCCAAGTATGCACAGCACTTCATAACCAAAAATGAAGATTTGCCCTAACATACCCCGCTACCCTGAAGATTTTTACAGAATCCGGCATCAAGTTCTTCACATCCGATGAAAAAGCAGAGCAATATGTGGGAGTAGCTACCAAAGCAGCAAAAACACGAAGGAGTCAAGGTCAAAAAGATGACGGCGCTGGATGGTCGATCTGAGAAAATAAGCCCAAGGAGAAGAGGGCGCGAGAACTCCAGCTCCAAGTTTCCCATCCAGCCACGAAAAAAGCATCCCCAAAACAGCTAGGCCCCACCACAATCACTGGCGTCCCTCCTACCTTCTCCTACAAGGGCTTCTGCTCCTGTTCCTGCTTGGCGTACCGATCGGCGGCCCACCCCCACTGCACGCTGGCCCGCGGGGAGAGAGACATACGCTGCCGAGGAGGTGAGGAGGGCCAACTGGAGCCGGGGGTTATTCGATTAGAGGCCAGGTCGGTCCCGAGGGGCCAATGATGGTGGCGAGACGATTGGGAGCAGATGGTTGAGCCTCTGGATGGAGACATGCTCATGTGCATCTGCCTCCACTCCCCCCTGCCGCCCCAAGTCACGGGGGACCTGCGGAGGGGTAGAGCGAGCCAGCTGTTGGGGTGACATAGCAGAGAGAGGTGCGGAGGGCTGCTCAACCCCCATCATGGCGGCGGGACGATCTGGAGCCGGGCTGACGATTGAGCCTCCGGGCGAGGATGTGGACTTGAGTGTGGGGGGCTTGGAGGGGGGGGTGAGTCTATCAGAAGAGACGGGACCTCTGGCCTGTGGCGACGATTATACAAATAACGAGAGGGATGAACTAGAAGCTACAAACTAGGTCTAGGGCACTAAATGGATAAGCTAGAGATACTCGCAAAACTCAACTTGTAAATATATGATAAGGTAAAATCCCCCCTTAAAGGAGCACGGAGGCTGGTAGTGATATTTGCTGTCGGTTTCTGAAACCAGAGAGTGTGAACCGCTCCTATGGGAAAAAGCAAAGTCCAGTACAGGAAAATGTTTAAAACTGTTGTTAATAATTTTGTTCAAGTTATAGTTAAGATGTTAAAGCATAGCAGTGACTCCCGGAAAGAGGATTATCTGTATGAAGCTCGGGAAGAGAATACTGTAGAGCCAACAAACATAGGACACCGAAAGCACCCTGGAAAAAGGTAAAAGCGCACAAGTACATCCCCAACACAAAAACAAATGCCAGTAAAAATAGTGACCTGGTACGTAAAAGGTCCTAACAACCCCATCAAACGCAGGAAAATTCTGAGCTATCAAAAAAAAGAAGAGGGTATACAAAGCACTACTGCAAGAAACTCACTCAGAGGCTAAAGAATCATCAAAACTAACAACAGATTGGTGGGACAGTGTATATTTTCTCCAGCTACTCACAAGAAAGCGAGAGTGGCCACACTAATTAAGAAAAACATCCCAATAGAAATAATAGCCACAGAAGCGGACACAGAAGGAAGACTATTGATTGCTAGAATCAGAAGCATGGGGAAAGAATATATATTGGGAAATATATATGGCCCTAACGATCATGAGCCTCGATACTTTAAAGATCTAACCTGATTGGAATGCCATACAAAATACATATTTAAAAGATCAGGAAGCAGAGGAAAGACCTCATGAGTAAATATCCAAACAAAATTCATGACATTTATAAAAAATGCATTAAACATGGTGGACGCCTGGAGAACCTATAAGCCAATAGAGAGGGAATACTCATTCTATTCAGGAGTGCACTCTACCTTCCCTAGAATAGATGAAATCCTAGTGGGCGAAGGGATGCTAAGCAAAATCTCTAAGACGGAAATCAGTGAGATTATTCTGTCAGACCATGCCCCGGTGTTAATTGAGATTGACTTGGGTATATCTGTGAAAGGCCCAAATATCTGGAGCTTTCCCAACTACTGTACCTTGCCCAAAAGAACAATTTTAAGGAATTCCTACTCAAAAGCTGGAAGGAATAAGAAACCAATAATGAAACACATAAAGACAACCCAGTGCTGTTCAGGGAGGCCTCCAAGGCAGTAATGAGAGGACACATCATTTCATTTGTCAATAACTATAAAAAGGAAGCCAACAGGGAGTTCAACCTCGCTAGCACAGAATTAAGCAAAGCATATAAAACACTAAAAAATAAGGACACACAAGAAAACAGGGAGAACTACTCCCAGACAAAAGCAGATTGCGAAATCTGGCCAGACAAGCAATAATAATAATAAAAAAAAAAACAGCCAGCGAAATATAATTTTTTAAATATGGGAATAAAACGAGCAGACTATTGGGAAACCTCATGAGAGGCTTCAACAATATAAAACACATCACCAAAATGACAAACACAACAGGCCAAACCACAATTATACCAGAGCAAATTAGTAACATATTTAAAGTATACTACGAAAAACTGTATAATAATAATAATAATAATAGCATGTTCTTGTATAGCGCTGCTAGTTTTACGTAGCGCTTTAATGAGACACAGCGATGTTAATGACCTAAATAAGGGGATGAGCTAATTCCTTTGGCAAGGGAAAAAAACAAGAATAGCGCTAATAAAACTACAGATGACCAAAGAAAGAGGAGGAATTAACATACCAATATACAAGACTATAAGCTAGCCTGCATACTAAGAGATGTGGGGGATTGGACCCAAGGAAAAGACTTCCCTCAGAATTATAAAAACACTTTGCGGGTGAATTCTCACTGGCAGAACTACTACACACAAACTGGAATAAAATGCCCCAAGAGATCAAATCCAACGCACTTATCAGGGACACAATAGTTACGTGACGAATAACTAGGAAAAGGTTTAAATTGTCTTACAGAATCTCCAGATTCCTACCTATACAGGGAAACCAGATGTTCCCCCTGAGAAAGGAATAGAGCCACTTTAGCAGCTGGGGAAAACAAGGGATAAGAAACCTAGGAGATATTATAAATAAGGAGAATAATGAGTTTATGTCATATAGGGAGCTAATATCAACATATAATATAACGGAAAACCAGGTATTCCAATACATCCAACTACTAAACTATGGGAGAAAACTCAGTCTAGACACAGATACCAGATAGTAGCTAGCTGACATACTGTATATAAATTATTCAGAGACCAAGACATGGAGAAAAATAACAAAAAAATCTAGAATCATGGCAACAAGACTTCCAAGAAGATAAGACGATGGAAGATCTAACTATTGGGTATGTCAGGACTTGCAAAATAATTACATCAGAAAACTGAAGAGAAATGCAATTCAAGATAATGCATAGGGCATATACTGTATACCCTTCATCAGACACCTACGAATGCAGAAGCAGACACAACGAATTGCCCTAAATGCAACCTCCCTAAAGCTAACCTCAAACACCATCTCTGGACATGCAAAAAAATTAATGAGTCCTGGACACAGGTCCTACAACATATTAAAGAAATTATGAAAATTTGCTGGGTAAGACACCCCCTTTCCATGATATTTGCCAATACTGAACCTTAGATAATTAAGATCAACTAAAATAGGAGAGTAATTCTCCCAACAGAGATGAATCTCCTGGTAGACAGAAAAGCCATTATGATCAAGTGGTTGGAGTCACAAGCACCTAACATAGAACTTATAAAATCCCTCTTGGTCAAGCTGATCACGATAGTCAGAATATCTACCGAACAAGTAGGGGATAATCAGTTTGACAAATTTGACCTAAAATGGGAGATGATTATAAACTCCTTTCCCCAGCTAGAACAAAATAAACTCAGATGTCACCCGAGATAAGAATATACAATAAAACAGATGGGAATCCTGATAAAGGAAATAGAAAGTAAGGAGAACGTCCTACAACACAACATAACAGATCAGATCAAATACAAAGAGCCTAGTGAAGAACACGATAGTCAAAAAAAAAAGTACGAGAGTCACAAGCAAGCTATGAAACAAGGTTCTGAGTTAAATGTTCGAGATCTATTAGATTAAGACCAGTTACTGGAATAAGTTCGAAAAAAGAAAAAGAAAATGGGTATAGCAAATATGTATGGAAATATAAAACATTAAGCCGAAGAACCTAGACCAAACGCGGAGAACTACCCTGATATACAAAAAAATAAAGTATAAGCTCTGAAGTGGTCTAAGTAGAAGGCCTAGGGAGAAAAAGAGGACAAATATATGTGACAACAATGTAAGACATTATAGGATGTCCCATGTATATGTACAATTAATAAAAATAAACCGGCGCCAAAAAGGAATGAAATTCTGACCAAATATAGTCCAATTCAAAGGGTTGGGATGAGTTCCATAGAAGTGTCCTCAATGCAATAATTAGATGGATTAAATGAGCCTGTATCCAAATCAGTTGGATCTGGAACACTGCCTTGTTGTCTGGCGTTTTGGGATTGGATTTTTCTTTTCCACACTTGTCTTTTTACTGCAGGATCTGTTGCAGGGTCTGCACCATCTTGAATGGACTTGTTCTCAATTCTGTTTGTTAGATCCGCTGGAGACCTTGCTGCACCGTGTATCGGTGTCCGTCCTCCCTGACAGCCGAACACTTCCGTGTCACGTGTCTGTCTCCCAGTATCGCGAGATCTCGCTGGTGCACTGCTCCACTTTCAAACTCTTATCGATCGGGACTCACTCCTCCTCAATCCTCCTGCTGCGTTACAGCCGCTGACTAGTCACCCGACGTTTCACCAATCAGGCTTCTTCAGGGGTTAATCCCCCTACATGTATATGTAAATACAATATGCTACAATGAAATGTATGAGATGTATCTGCAAACACCCTATTAAAAACACTTTTAAACAAAGTGTGTGCTTTACATTTTCCATTTCTGGAATGAGTTTATTAAATGGCCGATTGAGACTAATGACTCTAAACAAATGTTTTCTCATTTGTATACCTTTTGACAAATCATTTGCTCTCTTTGCAGTGATTGTTACCTGTCTTTTTGGGAGTGTAAAACATGGTTGCCCTCTCATAGGCTTTATTTTACTTCCTAATAATTAAATGCATTCCGGCCCATATCCACTAAAGTGTGCTAAACTTTAGAACATCCTAACATCTATTAATTTGAATGGGTTAGGTCAGGGTTATGCAAACTGGGGGGGGGGGGTGGGGGGCCGCGCAGAGGCCCCACGCTCTTTCCCACAACATTTTAAATTAAATGCCGTGGGAGCGCACAAGGCCTCTGTAACTCCCTCTTACCTGCTCTCAGCTGACTTCTGGCGATGCGTCACCATCACAACGCGGCATCAAATCACGCCGCAGATGCTGGAGAGAAAGTAAGGGGGGGGGGGTGCAGGAGCAGGGGGGAAAGCAGGGGGGGGGGGCAAAAAGAAAACAGTTTGTGCACCCCTGGATTACGTTGTACTAAATCTTTGCATATGGGCCTCAGTAAGGAAACATTGAATCCAGAATGCTTAACCCTTTGAGTGCTGGAGGGAAGCTCTACTGACGCTGGGAAGCTCAACTGCTCACTCCCCCTGGCTTCCTTTAAAAGCAGATCACTTCCACTTCCTGGTTGCCTGTCCAATGTCTCTTGTGTACAAAAAAGGAGCACAGCTGAGATACCTGGGAGATGTGTGACAGGGGAGCTTTCCAGCAACCGGTTTAGTTCAATGCCTGAGCTACTGCCCAGAATTGTAGAGGTTGTGGGTTCTGGTCCTGTGCGATCTGACACTAGTACCACCTTCATCACAAGGGGCATTTCTAAATCAGTATTGGTCTTATGGAAATGTTTTAGGAGGTATGGAGTGTGAATCCTTTAAATATACTTTACATATAATGTACCTCAGGTATGCTCCTTTATGAGCACAGGTGTCTCTCCCTATGTTCTTTGGAGGGAAGTTTGAGGAGATATATATAGAGCTTGGGACTATACTAAAATAGGTCTCATCTTTGGGTCAGTTGCACTAGTGATGTACCAATAGCCTCCCAGCGAACAGGGAAGGAAAGAGAAAGGCAGTGGAAACATTTCAAAACACTAACTTGTGGTATGCACTATTCTGTACAGTCTCAAGGCATATTATCCTAAATCCTTTATGCATATTCTAAAGGGTGATCACATTTGGTCAGTTTGGTCTTATGGGGGACCACTTCTATATATCTCCCAGAGTTCAGTGTGTCCCTGCATCTAGTGTCTTTATGCCTTTAGTCTTTGCCAGGCCACCAGGGGTTAAACTCCCAAAATGGGATGCATTTTAGGGGAAAATACAAAACTGTGAAAGAGTTCTGATATTGATTAGGACTCAGTAGACCTTTCTGCCTCCCCACCCCATGACCCTCATCACCTTTGCTCCATCGAAGACCAGGCCCATGTGGCTCCGTACTCACCCCCTCCGGTTGCGGACAGCTCTTACCGCCGGACTCGCCCGCTCCACCATACTCTTCTCTAGCACCATTACTCTATAGCGTCAGCCGCAAAAGAACTCTGCTGACTCCCCTGCTCAGCCCCCCACTCAACCCTCATCAAGGTTATCTTTTCTTTTAAGATATGTTGAGGCAAAATACAATTTTTGTAAAACCCAAATCGATTTTACTTTTACAAAATTGCACTACAGAAGTTTAGAATTTGACATCACATCTGCAAGATGAAAACTAATAAGACAAAACATCCGTTATATAATGTTCACTGAACAGCATAACATTTTTGCTTCTGTTTATGTCTGATCGTGACAGAAGAGGACTTTTCTTCCGTTGATGAAGTTGGGGGACGGGTGTAAATCAGGGCCGTGATAATACACCAGCGATTAAGTGACCCTGGAGCTGTAATAGCCATGGCTCTCTCACCCCGGCACTGAAATACTTACAGCATAAATTCACCATAGAGAACTAGTGGGCTTTTAATGTGCAGTATATCAGCCATCATTACTTATCTCTTGACAAAACACTCCACAAGGAAAGGAAAAAAAAAAGGAGAAAAGGGTCTTAATTTAGGGTTCACGTAGATCGAAAGGGGAATAATTAAAACTTTACAAAATATCTCATTTGGGAGCATTTCAGAATTGCAGGGTGTTTCCTTCACACCATTAAATAATGAGTTAATGTCAGTCTACTTCAGGTTCTTAATCAATCATACCAAGTGGGTTTGCACAAAGGAATATGCTTACAATTAAGTTGTAATGAGCCCATTTCAATGGAAATGCTCGCATTCCTACTAATGTTGGCATATCCAACATATCCAAATGATAAAGTCAGTAATCTAAATGAGCCACATAGATTGGAGACCAGAAAGTTTAGAGGGGGAAGTTATATTGGTACTGTATGTATGTTTTTTTTTAGTGTAACTTTTGCAGAGGATACTTGCCTTTCAGCTACACATTTTTAAACATAATAGCAACGGGGCACTGCAGTGATTGGACACACATAAAAGATATTAGTGCAATGTAAAACACATTCTTCTCTGCAAATAAATGTGAATTTAAAATTTGAATCATTGACATTCAACATTCTAATCTGATTTTATTCCGCTCGATCACACACTTCCTCCCCTTTCTATCAATGCTCCTTTACTCCTCTTCATCTTTCTGTTTTCTTTCTCATTATCCTGTTTCTCCCATAATCAGTCTTTTACATTTGTAAGCCAGCTGTTTCTCGCTTCACCACTAGTTTGGGATTTCTTCTTCTGATGTTGCTAACACTCTTTCCTCAGTATTATCCTATTCTGCAAGTTTCCCTTCTACTCTTCAACCTAACACACACAACCCACGCACCTGTGTGTATTAAGTCGAAGACCGTTCTCCCACCATGAACCCCTTCAGTGTATATCTGCGTCGCTCCAAAGGCGGACGCCTTATGGAGTTCTCCAAGAGTTGCTCCCCTCTGCACAGAACCAGTGTGCTAAGGGTTAACTTCTGCTTTTGCTTGTACTATGTGGAACATCAACTCCACCCACTGGAATGTTAATGAGCCAGGAAGACAAAGGACTTTGAATCCACAGCTGCATTCAATCTGAACCCCTTCAGTGTACATCTGCATTGCCTCAAAGGCAGACAAACTTTGGCACAGCCGAAGGGCAGCTAAAGGGTGTGAGCTGTTTGCTGCTGTTCGCTGATGTTCAAGTTTCTCTCTTTCAATCTGAAACTCACCAGCCCTTTTATCCCTGTACCCAATTCTCCAACTCTATATGTCCATGAAATGTCTGTGAATTGACTGTATAACCTCTGTTCATTTAATGTAACCATGTATTGTTATAACTCTCTGCCCAGGACATACTTGAAAACGAGCGGTAACTCTCAATGTATTACTTCCTGGGAAAACATTTTATAAATAAATAAAATCTGCACCATTCTGAGTGGTTGGTCTTGGGTCTGGGTTTTCTCTCATTTCCTTATAGAAATTTGTGTACGTTCACTTATTTTCTCTATATGTATTTATATGTGACATATTAGTATCTTTGATAGTCTTTGCCTGAGCCACTGATTGAGCCACCTTGCGTTGAAGCAGGGATAACCTGAAAACCGGACCTGTTAGTGGCCCTTGGGGTCTGGAGTTGCCCATCCCTGCTGTATTGTCACAGCCACAAGCTGCAGTGCCTTGTTGATGATGCCCTCATTAGTTTCGTTCTGATAAGTCACTAGTAATAGTGCCTTTAGTATTATCATTGTTGACCTCTGCTCTTTTTAGACCAGGGAATTTAATTGTGCTAGAAATTAAGGCACAGGTTGGGAGCAGTAATTACAATTAGGTGCCATGCACACACTCCGGGACATGTTATGGTGCCATGTAGCAATTATCATCCAGTGGCATTACCAGTCAGCACTACAAATTGTTGTACAGCTACAGTAAAGTGCAATGGATGCTGACGGTGAAGAGGTTAATAAAAACAACTCCTTCTACTCCTTTTCAACTTATAATGTCCGTATCTACAGAAAGCTATTACATTTTAATCTGCCTAGGAAGCCCCTGTTCTGGGAGATGGTACCAAAGGCATCAATTAAAACTGAAAGGCAGCCAGTCATAAAAAAAAAGTATGGGGACAATCAGCTTTTATAAGGGGCAGGGGAATCTCATCCACTTGCAGTTCCTTTGATTAATATAATATTGTAATAAAAAAGCCACACAGGAGCTGGGAGGGAAGATCATCTTTGGGGAGGTGGTGTCACAAACATAGAGCAGTGAGGTCTGTGTTGCAAAACTGCAGTGACAGCTAGAATTTAACACACGTAATATAAAGTTTTACCCATTCATTGCCCTGCTCCGCACATGGGGACCTAGGTATCAATGCACATAAAAACTTGTTTTGACGTACTGCACCAATTGTTGCTCCAAAATGGTGTCTTCTGCACTAAGCAAGAAAGTTAACATCACCCCAGGCCTGGCAAATGTTTGACAGTGAATAAAAGGAGAAAAAGTGACGCAGAGAGCTGCACGTGTGATACATCACTTTATAATCTGTGCACCATGTAAGCTCTCCCTAACGCCCCCTTTTAACACTCCCCAAAAAACAAACTAGTGCAAAACCTGGAGCAAAGCTACTGTAAATTGACACAAAATGCTGCAACACAATGATACAACTTGCACCAATTTCACTGCAAAATTGCTTTAAATTTGGATGCAACAACGTAAGTCCATTGGACACTGAATAGTTAATTCAACTCATTTACTGCTTCCATGATAACTAGCGTTTTCCCCATATACCAGATATTATAGGCACCTTTAAATAGTGCTCCAAATGGAATCAGTAATTGGTCTACTTCTTAGATCACTGCCCACTACAAAAATACATCAATAATCCAAAACATAAAGATGAATCAATCAATCAGTCTGCAAAGAGAGGAATGTTACGTAGGAAATCATTCTTCCTGCTAAATAACCTCGTTTTCTCAAAGAGCAATACAGCTGCCAAGTCTGATTCTTGGGGTCCTAATCATATAGGACTGGGCATGATCAGCCTGTATGGGTAAAGAACAATTTGGGGGTCTGGTATAAGGTAACCAATAGGCAGGCATCAGTTGGGCATCTTTAATCAGTTTAAAGAGTGCAATGCCAAACATTTTCATTCTTCAGCCATTCCGTTTTCCAGTTTAATTGCTTCTAGTTTCATTAATTGGCTGCACCACTAAATCAAAGCCAGACCCCAAAATACTTTTTAAATACCATACTATTCTCCCCACATTCAATGGTGTCTGCAATAGGGCAACAAGCATGTGGGTGGCACGCGGATATATCATTCTTCCAGCAGCAAAGGTGTTAACAATCTTCCAACTTTGTTCAATTATAAAGTTAGCCTCTCAAATCTGTATCTGAAAGCTCATAAAAATTAATAATAAAAGTAAGAAGGACATTTATAGCTGAAATCCAGTGATTGAGCTCAGTCTCTCTCCCTCCACGAGGATGTTCCCGATCAGTGAGGATTTGACATGGTATAATAAGGTACTGGCAGCTTCAAAAGACTTCAAAAGAGCCAGCGCCAGCAGTCAGCAGGGAGCTCAGGGTGCCTGTGAACTCTGTTTGACCCCGTTCTGTTCTAGCATCCTCTCAGCACCAGCGCTTCCCCTCTGTCTATCCCTGGTCCTGCCTTCTGAATTACAATGTTACTTACCCACTAAAAACTGCTTCGCTTTCCCGAACTTCTGTTGCCATGGCAACTGGGCTGTCTGACTGAACGCCTCTGTTTCCTTGAAACTCATTGCATCCAATGAAAACATATCCAAATTCTCTTTCTCTGAACTGTCTCCTTCTCTCTCCACCTGTCTCTCTCTCCACTCTCTCTCCAGCCCTCTTCTTCGTTATACATGTATATGTTTATTTAGGGTTTGCCAGGTGTTTGCTATGGAACCAGACAGTCCTGTATTTGGACACTCTGTTCATGTATGTGTCCGGTATTACCTCTCTGGACATGTATGTGTCCGGTATTACCTCTCTGGACATGTATGTGTCAGGTATTACTTCTCTGGACATTTATGTGTCCGGTATTACTTCTCTGGACATGTATGTGTCCGGTATTACTTCTCTGGACATGTATGTGTCCGGTATTACTTCTCTGGACATGTATGTGTCCGGTATTACCTCTCTGGACATGTATGTGTCCGGTATTACCTCTCTGGACATGTACGTGTCTGGTATTACTTCTCTGGACATGTACGTGTCCGGTATTACTTCTCTGGACATGTACGTGTCCGGAATTACCTCTCTGGACATGTATGTGTCCGGTATTACCTCTCTGGACATGTATGTGTCCGGTATTACTTCTCTGGACATGTACGTGTCCGGTATTACTTCTCTGGACATGTATGTGTCCGGTATTACTTCTCTGGACATGTATGTGTCCGGTATTACCTCTCTGGACATGTATGTGTCTGGTATTACCTCTCTGGACATGTACGTGTCCGGTATTACTTCTCTGGACATGTATGTGTCTGGTATTACCTCTCTGGACATGTATGTGTCCGGTATTACCTCTCTGGACATGTATGTGTCTGGTATTACCTCTCTGGACATGTACGTGTCCGGTATTACCTCTCTGGACATGTATGTGTCCGGTATTACCTCTCTGGACATGTACGTGTCCGGTATTACCTCTCTGGACATGTGTGTGTCCTGTATTACTTCTCTGGACATGTATGTGTCCGGTATTACCTCTCTGGACATGTATGTGTCCAGTATTACCTCTCTGAACATGTATGTGTCCGGTATTACCTCTCTGGACATGTACGTGTCCGGTATTACTTCTCTGGACATGTATGTGTTCGGTATTACTTCTCTGGACATAGTGACCTGACCGGCTCGGGGGACCGCAGGATTTCCTTGAGCAGGGAGAGAGTAGGGCTGTTGATAGGGGGCCGCTCTTGCGCATGCACGATCGGCAACAGCATGCGTGACATTTGTCCTGGTTTTTGCTGGGACAAATATGGTCACCCTAAGCAGGAAAGAAAACAGTTTACGCACGCACGCACACACGCACACACGCACACACGCACACACTGTGTGTCTCTATATCGTGGCGCCTCGGGTCCCCGAAGTGGAGCTTCCTCCCTTTTACCCTCGTACCTCATACATCCCAGTGCCCATTGGCTCGCAAAGTGGACAGGCCCGATTATAAGGCGAGTATGTACTTTTCAACATAACTTTATAAAAATAAAATCCATTGCCTTATAAGCAGGACAAAACGCTATTTATAAATAATTCCAATTTAGACTAGAACTCTCATCTTGTACAAAGGAATACGTGGTATTTATTTGTGGATCAGAATAAATATCACTTATTCATTTGTACAAGACGAGTGTGCAGGTCTATATGTGGACAATCTACATCACAATCCTGCTATCCCTCGCTGTTGACTTTGTTTTGGAGCGTGACCCTTTAAGCTGATCTATATACAGCTGAACCCCGTTATAACGTGGTCCTTGGGGACCACAGAATGAGACCACTTTATAACCGGGATTGTGTTAAAATTTCGGTGCGCGAGGATTTACTGGCATCTAGATCTCTCTCCTCTTTGCTCTCAGCTCGCTCCTCACTTCATAGGGCTGTGTCCACGTTCTCTCCTCTCTGCAACTGTCAGCTCTCGTGCACAGTGTCGCAGAGGAGGGTCACATGAAACAACACACAACACACAACACACATGTTTTAAACATTCAATGCTTTATTGCTAAGGGACACATACACACACCTACATACACCATGTGGGAATTAAACATTAATACATTTTATATAATACACATGCAGGGATCGAACTCAGGACCTTCCATATTCTTTGTTTTAATGGTGACAAGAACAGTAATTTGGCAGCTTTGGGAAGGGCTCCTGTGCTGAAGACATGATGATCGTATCCTTTTACCAAGTCTAACAGCAGGTTCTTATGTGCTGACAGGGTCACATTATCCAACTCACATTGAATAACCCTTTTGCTGAGAAGAAGAGAGAGCTCTTCAGAGGATGCTCTGGAGGTTTCAGCGGGGTTGTAGAAGTCACTTTGTAGGAATAAGGCAACAAACAAAGGTTCATCTATTCTTACATAATAGGGGGTGCCACATAGCTCACGCACACATGCACGCATTTACATATACACATTTAGCATAGGTTGAACTTGATGGACGTATGTCTTTTTTTCAACCTCATCTACTATGTAACTATGTAACTATGTATGTAACATACACAGAGGCATACTGCATCCCACAATGAGCAGCCACTTTACCTTTTGTTTCAACATTGCCCCTCATTCCCCCTAGACTATAAGCTCTCATGAGAAGGGTCCTCATTACCTTCTGTATCTGTTTGCGCTTGTCTGTCCTTATTTGGTATGTTATTCTGTTTGTGCAATTGATGTCAATCTGTACTCCCATTGTACCGCACTGCAGAATATGTTGGCGCTTTACAAACAAACGATAATAATAATAATACACTGCAATTTACCAAGGTACGTAGGCTTCATTAAACTAAGTGGTTACTTTGACATTGAAGTACACGGTACATTTTCTTACCTTTGGGTAGTCAGGAATTCTGGCATTGGGTCTGCTCCATCATAACATTGCATACGCCCACTTTCTATCACAGGGCTAAAAAGAGTAGATTCTGCTAAACACAAGGTATTTATTAAAGTCTCCCAGCCATAAAATTGGGGCAAAACCCGTGCAAATGAATTGCATCCGTTTTATCAAAGGAAAAACTTATTGGCTTTCAATGGGATTCCTTTTCTTTGGTGAATATTATGGTGCTGATTTTTTGGGGGGTTTTGCACCGGTTTTGCTGCCAGGAGACTTTTAGTAAATAGCTGCAATAGTGACATTGCAAAAAGGAAATAACTACATTTGTTTTCTATTTCATCCCAAGTTTCAAATGATCATCCATACAAAATATATTTTCCATCCATATAAAATATCATTGAAACAAAATGTAAACCAACATGTTTATAGTTATTAAATTTTTTTTTTTTAAACAAATAAAGTAAAAGCTCGGTGTCGCGTACGGCACACCTGTGAGCATGTGACGTGCATACAAAACAAGGGCTAATACACAGCTCTATAGCTCTATAGCTAGCCCACTTTTCACCTTCCGCAAAGGTCCCTCAAATGAACAATATCTTCCCTCAATCCGTCCCAATATACCATCTGTCACAAACAGCACACAAGTGAGCATGTGACTTAGATATGCAACCAGGGTTAATACACACGGCTACTCTAGCCAACCCACCTTTCTCCTGCGCAAGGTACATTCAATTAGTTAATATTAACCCCTTACAATGATATCTATGCGATCCCACCACTAAAGAAATATTAAATATGAAATTGTCCCTGTTTGTTAAAGAAAAAACTATACATGTAACACAAAAATCTGTTATAGCAAAATATGCCCGAAAATGTACTTTACTCTACAAAGCGTGCAACAGTTCATTCAGAGCCCAAAGTACTTTAATATAAAAAATATACAGTGCTTAGGTTACATAAAGATTATTACAAGAACATACAGTTACAATAAATGCAGACAGTTTCATCAAAATAAAAGAAGATAAACAAAGAATCTAACTTGCGTTATCGTCTAACATTGATCAGATTTTTTTCTCAAAGGGTCTTGAGTGGAAATTGACATTTCACGTTTTATTAACAAATACCAACTTTTATGCACACATGAAACCCACCCCTGTCGTAAATCTGCTCTCATGACAGTTTTACGACTTAAGAAAAAAAAAACTTCCTTTGGACTTTTAAAAAGTTGACTCAATATATAAAAGGCTTCATGACTTTGTTTGCATAATACTTAGACAACCACCATCTTCACTGCTGCGTTTGTGTACTTAACATACACGCTTGCATCTAAAGTTTTATTACAGCCTAACGTCTATTTTCGCAGGAGAAACACATATCTGTCTTTTGCACCTCTTAATCATGAAATGTTTCACATCATTTGATTCATCTCATTGTAACGGTTACAAATATGTATTTGTTATTCTTGCAGATAGGTGTCAGGCTAATTACATTGTATATTTAATAGAGCCCTCAAGCTAAGTGGTGACCTGTACGTCATCTCTCACTATGATGCACAGAGGGTATTTCAGGAATGTCCGGTTTCCTTTGAGGCTGAAAGCCCATGATCTGTTTCTCGTCTACAGCCTTCCAACCTATACATTTTTCAGTTATAGTGGCCATCAATGATAACCCCCAGGTTAAGTCATATTTTAGTCCCATCTCTGGCAACACAGATGTTTACTTGAGATAACCTCAGTCCTGCAGTGTACAGCACAGGCCTGCCTTAATAGGCTATTAAAATAATTCTTGTATTTTTAACACACTTTGTAACCAATGTGTCCTCAGTTTTCGCACGGGATGGAGAGGCGTGGCCCTGACGTAACCAGGCTGGTTCACTCTCATTGGTTGAAATGGCTCACGTGATGCGGCCGTCGCATGGAAAATCAAATGGATTTGTCTCCTCCACATCCTGCCTTGCCGTCACACAGCTGGACCACGTGCAGTATGGCCGGACTGGTGCTCTTAATTAATTTGTTCGTGTCGCGTGCGTAGTCTCGTGCACTATGGCCACAGCCTTAGATTCATCTGGTTTCATTCCTACCTATGAGGTAGATCCCAACATGTGTCTATCTCAGGCTCTAACCCCTTGGATATTACCTGCGGGTCCCACAATGCCCTGTTCTGGGGCCCCTACTCTTCTCAGTGTTCATCAATGATCTTCCTACAGCTTGTAAGGGAGCTTCAATACACACGTATGCGGATGACACAATCCTATATGCCATATAGCCATAGCCTCTCCGACCTTGAACACATACTTCAGTCTGACTTGAAAATTGGATTTCCCGAAACCAACTGTTTTTAAACACTGATAAGACTGTAACAATGGTATTTGTGACCAAGGCTAATTTTTTAAAGCTTCCTAGCCCCTGTTACTAGTTTTAAATACTTGGGCATATGGTTTGACTCCCATTTAACATTTGGGTTGCACATTGATACCCTGACATCCAAAACCTATGCCAAACTAGGTGTACTTTATAGAAACAAATCCTCCCTACGTCTGCTGGTCATAAAGCGTATCGCACAGTAGATGCTAATGCCAAGTATAGACTATGGGGATATAGTATATGGCACGGCACCCCAAACCCACCTTAGCAAACTTGATACAATTCAATATGCCGCTTTGTCCTCCAATGCATTTACAACACACATCACTGCGAAATGCTCAAAGAACTAGATTGGCAATCATTGAGTCTAGGCGCAAAGTTCATCTTTCCTGTCTTGCCTTATAATACTTTCTGGGCAAGCTACCTGTCTAACTGAACAAGCTCCTCACCCCTACCACATGCAGCACTTAGCGTCTGAGATCTGCCTCCAAAGACTGTTCATGGTCCCAAGGCTCAATAAAGTATCTGGCTGCTCCTCCTTCTCTTACCGTGCACCTCACAACTGGAACAATCTACCGGAGACTCTCACAGCCGCCACCTGTCTAAGTTCTTTCAAAACAAAAGCTGTCGCTCATTTTAACCTGGTCTGTAACTGTTACATACGCCTATAACACATGTTATCTCTTTCTGTGCATGCAATGTCTTGTATATAATGTATACCCTGTTCACTTAATTTGACTATTTATTTGCAACCATGTATTTGTCATCATAACTCTCTATTCCCAGAACATACTTAGTTTATAAATAAATCTGTACTACGGATTACCAGGTACTCACTAATACAAGTTGGGTAAAATTGGTTAAACACTGACACTAAGAAACCCGATTCTAAGTAATTATTTTAACATATATTAAACACGAAACCTGACATTTTACAGCGGGATACTGTATATAACCCCCTAAATGTTACTATTAACTCCCCAAGCAGTAAAATGTATTCAAACGCAAATGACAAAGAATGTGTTTTCATGCAATGTGGAACTACAACCCTTAAACCTTTTGTCACCCTAAGAAATGCAGTCCGTGCCCTTTTGACAGTTATGTTTTTAACAACCTAACATAAACTGATCTAATTGCTCGTACAGCCATTATAACTGGGGTGAATGGTTCAAAGAATTGGTTAAAAGGCAGACACAAATAAATCCCTAACACTGCAGTGCACCCTTGCAGCTCTTTGTAGTCTAATTAGTACAGACTTAGAGCCAATCAAGGGCCAGCATGCAATGATTCAGTAACTCACCCCTAATGACTGCAAATAAGGCTTGTATCGTACTTTGTACTACTCACATGTAAAAAAACAAAAAAAACCCCAATAGGAAGGGAAAAAAAATCTCGCTTCCATGGGGGGAGGGGTGAAGAGCGATGTTTTCATCAATTTTATACCTACAAATGTTGCCCAACTAAAGAAATGAAAGCTAAACAAAGCAAAAGCCCATAGGACCCACACTGAGAGGAGGGTGTGTGTGCTGTACTTGAAAAGCAAATGAACTTATGTTTTATGCTTTTTTTAAGATGTCTGACAGAGTACAAAAGTTCATCTTTAATAGGGAGGCAACACAGAATGCTTAAAGCTGCATTTTGACACAGAAATGGAGCTTTGGTGCCTTTGAAGTGTCTTCTGATATCCCATTCTGCCTGAAGTAACTCTGCATGTTTATGCAGCAGATGGGGGGCATATTCCCTGGATGGGTTACACACACCACGCAGCAGCAAGGAGACCAACACTTTTCCTCTTAAGTTGGTCTGATTCTTAAAAAGCGCACAACCCTCACGGGGAAGGAGGTAGGGACTCAGTATATCCTTTAATATGCATCCTACTTTATTGTATTAAACTAGTGATTTTTTTCCCATTCTGTATAAAATTATTCCTGATAAGTTCAACATGTTTGCAAAGCGCTTTAGTAAAGAGGACGACTGAAACGAGGAAGTTTATAGAGAGAGCAAAAGGTGACTGATTAGCATTCGTTTGAAAACAAGTCACATGAAGTTGAGCATGATCAGAGCAGTGGAAGAATAGGTGCTGTTGGATGGTCCTGAGCCTGATTTTTAGGTCATTTACACATGCTCTGCAGGGTTGATTTGCAGCAAATGGGGGCTGCAGTATCATTGGAAATTATATAGTAATAGTACCCCATATGTTGGATTTCTGGAGATCGTTCACTTCACACGCAGTTGCTAATTTTCCGAAGGAATATAACGTGGCAGTACAGTATTGTTGCTCAGCAAGTCACAGATGTTGTAAAACCCCATTTACTGCCAGAGAGGCCTGTGACACGTCTAAGCAGATGCCTCTAGCAAAGAAAGGGGTTTATTTTATATGGGTTGAAGGATTAGCTCAATGGTAATCTCACTGCCTTTAGCTCCTTTTGACGATAAATTGTAAGCTCCTTGAGTCAGGGACTCGTGCCTGAGAAATTCTGTGTATTTTTGGTAGCGCTATACAAGTAAATAATAACAATGACATTATTTTTATAGCAACAGTTAATTCTCAGGAGTCTAGCCCTGCATATCTTATCTGTCTTAAAGGGACAGTCCAAAGTGGTGGGTTACATTTTTTTCTTTTAACCCTTTGGATTCCCCATGACGAAGTCACCACATCATAGGGGTCTGGCACAGTAGGGGCCCTATGATGTTGTGGCTATGCCATGGGGTTTCTGCTAATTTTGCAGGGGAGATGACTTTTGGCGCTCCTGTAAAACTCTGAATGCGGGCGAGCCGACAGAGCAATAGAAGACGAGGTCTCCGCCTCTTCCATTCTCGTCATCAGCGATGTCGCGATCACATGATCTCTCCAAGTGCTGTGGCCCCTCAGGCACTCAAAGGGTTAAACAACTTTTCCGTGTCATTGGCTTCCTTAGAAAGAATTCATCACCATTAAAGGGACACTATTAGTTATTGGCCTCGTGCGAAAGATGAAAATGTTTTCCTTTTCTTTAAGTCCATTTAAAAATCAGCCATCTATTATAAGCACACACGTTAAAGACATAGAACCCCCACCTCAGTGTCATATAAAAGTATACAGTTAAAAATACTGGCGCAGAAGAATATCAAAACATCAAGTATAAAATAGACACAAACATGACCAAGTTCTAAGGTGCAGAGCACGTACTATTTATTATTATTATTATTATTATTATTATTATTATTATTATTATTATTATTATCATCACCATCATCATTTTTTGTAATTATTTGCCATATACTATTTTTGTTTTCATATTTTGTATTGGTTAGTATTTAATTATTGACTGATGCATGGCCGGCTGGGAGTATGGTGGGGCCCGGTGCACTGTATGAGCATGGGGCCAGATGTTGCCTCCAGGAGCCGTGATGACGTTACGTGATGATGTCTCCTGATGCACGGGTCCTCTTTCCTGCCCTTGCGTCATGTGACAATGTCCTGTGACATCACGTCGCCAAGGCGATGCGTCGTCATGTGACTTCGAGTGGTGGCAGGATATGCCGGCACTTACAGAGGCTCCACACTCTCCCCCGGACCAACACATGTAAACACTGTTTAAATGTTGTGGAGGTTAAATTAATCCCCACAACATTTAAACTGTGATTACAGAAGTTGGGCCGGGGAAGAGTGCGGGGCCTCTGTTAATATGGGGCCAGATGTACCGCCATCAAGCCGGCCCATGACTGATATCCTAGTTTACATACTACATACTCTAGCTTCTAATATTATGGTACCCGAGTTACCTGTACTAGCAGGAGAAAGCCAGGCTTCCTAGTCTGCTACATATTATTAAACAGAATCAGTTATATCTCTTTATTATAATACACGTGTCGTCGGAGATGAACGCTTGCCTATCAGCAGCAATCAATCAATTGCTAATCTGGATGCCGACACACCCAGTCCACTATGGGTTTAGTAAAAGTAATCCACGGTAGTGTAGCTAAAGGCAGGACAGTAAAAAATCCAAGTAGGTTCTTCCTCAGTTTAGAACTTTATTACTGCACTAAAAAGCACTGGGTAAGAGTAAGATGGCAGATCCATTGCAAATAAATTAATGAAAACAATCAAATGTACTGTATACACTATTCATTACTATGTGATTTGAGTCATGTTAGTGTAACGGGTATTCCCCCCCCAATCGCAGATATAGTGTGGGGTGAAAGGGAACATACAATGTTACCAGGTGTGTGGTGCTTTACCTGTTGGCTCACAGGAGGGCTGAGCTTCCGCCACGGGGAACCTGCTGGGGCAATATATACTAGGGGTAACCACTTACTCAATTCAGCGCCTCCACCTGCCATGGCTCCCACCAGAGGGGGAGTGGTTCCTCGCATGACAATCACAATAATCACATACACGGTGAGGTATAATAACTAATACTATTTACTTAGGAACATAAGATAACACATATCATGACAATACCAACATAACCGGTGTCCCTCTCTAGAGGAGACACTTACCACTGCGTCGCGCAGGACGCTTTCCCAACACCAGGTGATCCCACCCAGTGTCCATAGAGTCCCACCCAAGGTCCCGCACTCTTGCAGAGAGAAGCAATGGGTGACTGCGCAGTCACAATTACACTAAGGGCCCGTTGGTGCACTTATGATTGTATAGTACCTGCCGAGCACTCCGGTGCTCGGATCAGCAACAACTTCACAAAGGGTCAGACGCGTGATGATTCCGTCTGATCCCAACCAGAAGATATTCTCTGTGGCTCCGACTTGAGCCCGAACTACTTCCCTGGAACCGCAACGTCTGCTGAGTCCCTACCTAACACTATAACAACGTGACACACACTGTACTATAGGCCGTCCCTACAGCACAGCATCCTTAGGTGGCTTAAGGAAAACTCCTAGGGCCTGCGGGGGTGCCTATCCTATGCAGGTAGGTCCCTGCACCCACCCTACTCGTAACATGGGCCCTGGGCCATGGCTCCCCGGATTGGTTACCGCTCTGAATCCCCCAGTTGCCTCATACTACGCGCAACGCGGGCCCTGGGCTATGGCTCCCCGGACTGGTTACCGCTATGAACCCCCCCAGTTGCCTCACGCCACTTGCAACACGGACTCTGGGCTATGGCTCCCCGGACTGGTTACCGCTATGAACCCCCCCAGTTGTCTTACGTCGCTTACCTCCTCTAATTCCTGCAGCAACGCTCTGCAGACTAACACTCAGCCAACTTTTCCCTTTCTATTCCCCAGCTCTAACTAAAGCAAGTGACAGGGTCCCTAACCTGAGGCTATCCCTGGCAACACTTACTAACCTGGTGGGGAATCAGGGCTAACTTGGACCTTAGGGCCGCTGGCCTAGTGCAGGGAGTCCCTGACTCCTGCACCCTACCTCCTTCCCTGGGCTGCTCCTGACTCTGACTGCCCACGTAGCTGCAAGCCCGCGAAATGTATCCTTTTCTTCTCCTAGAGATCTTTGGCCCTCATTGGCCACACTGATACACCTGGTGTGCTTGTCCCTAAGCCTCATGGGAGTTGTAGTCCCGTGGAGGCTGCACTTACATTGGGGCCGCGTGCGCGCCCTCCCTGCGCCTGCGCACATCCTCAATGGCGGCCGCAACCTCTCCCTGGCTGTCCCTACACTCGCGCAACATTCTAAGGGCCGTCTGGGCTCCCTAGCTACTTCTGCGCATGCGCGACTCTGTCTGGCCACCGGGGGCTTAATGCGCATGCGCGAACCGGCGCGACATGGCGGCGCCCTGCACAAGAGCCGCCGGAGATCTCCTGCACACCGGAGCGCTCCCTCCTCGGCCCCCACCCTCCGAAATGGCCGTCGGGTCTGCCGCTGGCTTCCTGCAGTACCCGCCATCGGTCCTGGCCACGGAGGTGATGGAGGTCACAGGGAGCAAAAGGTGACCTGGCTACACTAGTCATTCAGATTGATCACACCGCCAATCCATACCAACTTTTTTAATGGTTAACCGAAGTTCCCTCCTGGTACACTGACACTGGATTTTCCCTGTTACAAAATAATTGGTCTGTTATTGTCTCCCCATCCCTATCAGACCTAATTAAAATATATTACACATCCTGACCTTGAGTCAATAGTCTTCGATCTCAGAATCAGCCTAATCTGTGCTGTTTTTCACATTCCAGTGTTCTACTGAAGCACATTAACATACATTCGAAGATAGAGTGTCAGCTCTTTTGCAACTAGAAATAACTACTGTAATAACAAGCTACTGTCACTACAATAATAAAGACAAATGTAACGTTAAACAGATATAATATGGTGTGTGTACTTATTTACCTCTCCTATCCACATATGTACAGTATATGTGCTATCCTACTTTATATCTTGGTCATGCTTGTATTCATTGTATGTGTGTTGCTGATGTTTATAATGCCCCATGGTGCACCACTGAAGTTACTAGGGTTGATACATTGATTTAGTTTAGGGTAATGTTATAGATCTAGTGCTTCCTTCTCAGATGATATGATTTGTGAATGACACAATGTATCAGGGGCTCTCCTAATGGGGCATATGTTGATCCAACGAATTCATTGTTGTTGATTTTATTAATGTACATTACTGTATAACTAGGGGCTGTTTTGCATTGCGTATTTTTGTAAAACCAGGGTTTTCTTTCAAAATAAAATAAACAGCCAATTGAATTCTGCTGAATTCAGTGTTTCCTGTTACATTTTTAAATTGTCATTTTTTTCACACTCCATTTGTGCGCTCGTTGTCTCTTTGATCAGTATCCATAGCTCACTAATTACAATGGATTGCGTTCAGCAGGAAGAGGTTTCTAGCTGTTTTGAAGCAACAATCTCTTTACATTTATTTACCTTAATTAGGAGTTCCCCTAGAGCTGTTCTTTGGTCCCCTAACCTCCTGGGATCACCCTGTTTCCTATATTTTAGTCTTTTTTTTTGTGTCTGACCAAAACAAAATACAAATAGGGCAGCAATGTCACCAATAGAAAGTTGCAACTACAGTACATGTTATGATGACATTGCAGCTTTCTACTGGCTACCGGAGCAAGCCTGACCCCACGGCCATATTGTGTCAACCAGGTAAGTATTATTGCCTGCTGGAAAATACCAGTTGCTTCTTGGGAACCAGAAAGCCCCAGGAGATCAGGGCGCAGCAGATTGTCTCCAAGGGACCGCACGGTTCAGGAAGTAAAAGCAATTTTATCCCACCCCCCCACCTACAAAAAAAAAATGAACCAGTCATGATTAATGCTTTAACTGAAAGTTAAATGTGACCTTTAGGGTATTTCTGTTGCTTTTTCATTTGTTATAACTTAAACCTGCCTTCCCTAGATATAAATAAGTTAGATGATTTTAATAGTAAAACATCAAATTGCTATTATTGTTTGCAATATGTTTTTATTACTAGTGCCCAGGACTGCTTGACCTCATACTGTATGTGTAAGGGGGCTTAGTTTAATTTATTTAATTGACAGTCCATTAAGGAGTACATTTTTATATACTCCGGAGCGGAAATTCGGGTAATTTACAGCAGAAACTATTGACCTCAATGGGGATTTTTGTGCTAAAGCAGGCCAAATGGTGTCTTCGCAGTACATAAAATATTAATTAAGTCCACTGAATATCTTCAACAAAAAATAGGTCCAACCTCCTTAAGCACTTTAGCACTGTAAAGCCTAAAGAAGAGTGGAAAATGGAAACTTAAGATGGATTGTCCTTGGTCACATCACACTTTCAATGCCGGAAGAGGGCAAGCAATGTATCTGCCCCAGTATTAAGAAAAGTTAAAGTTGGTATCCCCATATAGTGTTTTGGAGAAAAACTCAAGAATCCACTGTTAATAAATAGCCATCCATGTGGTTTTAGATAAAAAAAATTTTCAATCATAATCAAAAAATAATATGCTTTATAGATGTAGCAAGAGAGTGCTTCACACCTCTAGGGGGAGCTGATGCAGCTCCTCAGACTTTTAAGCGGAGGTGCGGTGGCCATGTTGGCACTCCCAAAGGACTAGAGCGAAAGGATATCCCCTGGAGGAACAGTATATCCTCTGATGGCTGGAGACCACATGTCAGAACTGTTGGAAACCGTGGAGGAGACAGTTGTGTCCGGGAAGCCAGTTAGGCTGCCCAGGACTAGGCCAAAGAAACCAGTAGGCCTGAGTTGGGCCATGAGCCACCCTAGCTGAGCACTGTAGGGACGCCTATATCTCAAAGACATGCCTGGTAGATGATTACCAGTGGAGCTATTCTGGATCCAGGGTCATGTCTGGGGTATGAATGAACCCAGCTAGCTTCAACTCAGCCCTCTTTCCAAAGCACAACAAGTCCTGTATATTTTCTTCACTTTATTTAGGAAGGCAGCAATAAAAACAGGCACTTGTGGATAAGATGTTTGTGTTGGAAAGGTGTATCTCTGTGGGTGCTTTGTAGTAAGGGCAGGTAAAAAGAATTGGCCTTGCCATAGGGGTGTAACATGAATGTACTCACTCTGCCAATGCCAGGAAGTAAAGACAGTGGGTACTGCTTGTAACACAGGGATAGGGGTCAGGCCATACTAACTGTCAGCAGAGACAGGGGGGAATGGGAAAGCCCATTAACTTGGAGGACTGGAGATGTTGCCAGGGCAACCAGGGGTGTGAGAAACTGGAAGGAAAAAAGGCAACATAATGTATCCATTCCATCTGCACTGGGAGTGAAACTGCAAGGAAAGTAACATCCAAATACAGCTAGCAGGCAGAACTGCCAAGGAAAGGGGGGGGGGTGAAACAGAGAAGAACAGAAATGGGTATTTCTGTTCCATGACAGGAGTGACGGAGCAGGACGAATTGCTAAGGAGGATTCCCCAGGCTAAGGAGTACTACCGCGCGGCTGTCGGAAGTAAGGAGTGAGGGGAATATTGTTGGGAGGCCCTGCTACGTGGGATCACGGATGTGGCTCCTGCTATCTAAGGCGGATTCCCTGGCTACACCATTGTAACCAGGAAGGTACCCACATGAACCACAAGGACCTTGTATCTGTTTGCCGTCATGTTTATTTAAATAAATACTTTTTTATTGGATACCAGCCTCCAGCCCTATCTCGTGCTGTGATCAGCCCTACACCCGATTTTTTGCTGCTGGTAAAGAGTACTGTTTATTACTGTTGTTTTGTGGTTATTTGAACTATATGTTCCCGTGAGGAGCTATCCCGCTGATGCTGGGATCCCCATGGGTGGAGGCGCTGCACCTCGCACCCCCAAGCTCCCCATGAGCGGAGGCCCTGGCCTTCTGTGAGTCTTCAAGTAAGCACCATAACACATGTAGCATGCAAATCTCCCTTTGGGGGGTAGGGGAGAAAGGGTGTTACATAAGCAATAACCAACATCAACTGTTACTTTCCAAAATAAAAATGCAGTACATAATGCATATAGTAGAATCACAGTATAAAGCATAAAATCCTTTTGCGCTAGATCCACAAAGCTCCATTAAATCAGGGTTCATATACAGTAGTGAGATTAACTACAACAGGAACGGATGTTATGTTCCCTGAGTAACTTGTTATCCTCAAAGCTAATTGTATTCAAAGCAATGTCCGAACTACTTCTCATTAGCTTACTGTCATGTTAATGTAGCACAGGTGTGGGCAACTCCAGTCCTCAAGGGCCACCAACAGGTCAGATTTCAGGATATCCCTGCTTCAGCACAGGTGGCTCAATCAGTGGCTCAGTCAAAGACTTGTGCACTTAGGATACCTGCCTGGGCACTCCTGTACCCAGGTGTCGTCGTCAAATCAAAGGATCAGTCCGGTCCCACGTCGCAGGGCCTCCAACAATAATCCCCTCACGCCTTAAGGGTTCTGATTCGCCTAGTTGGGCAAGCTGGAGGGTCTCACTGGAATGGCTATGTGACCTGCGGTCTGGTCCCAGACCACAGAGCACCGCGTGGCCGACTGGTCACCGATGCAATAGTAGTGATGTGCACTAACGGGGAAGCGTCCCTATCTGGGGCCTTCCCCACAACACTCAGTTAGTGGTGACTCATGGCCTAGTTAGGGCCTAAGGTGTAGTCTCTGTCCTAGCCCAGTAGCCACTTGCTCCCTGGGCACTTCCTGCTCCCTTGCTGGCTCCCACTTGACTGAGCATGCCGACTCCTGCCCCAGGGGATATCCTGCTCTTCCTTTCCGGTTCCTCCTTCTGGTACAAGTGCATTCTTCTTGCGGAACCACCCCCAAGATGGCTGCCGCATTCTCAATCCCATGAGTATGTGCAATGTGTCTGGCGGCGCCACATTCAAGATGGCTGCCGCACTCCTCTCTCTCTCTGCGCATGCGCATTGCCCGTACTGCGCATGAGCGATAACTAAGATGGCCGCCCCCACACTCCTGGTCCGGCATGGAGCACCGATGACTGATCAATCCGGCAGCTTCCCTGAGCTGGGGGTGGGGGGATAGTGCATGGAAGGGCATTCCAGAGATGCGGGGCATAAGTGAGAAATGTTTTAGATGGGACAAGGCTTTAGACACAAAAGGAGTCAACAAAAGACACCCTTGAGCAGGAATATAGTGAGAAATTAGGAATGTAAGAAAGAGGAATGTGCTGTATGGCCTTGAAAGAGAGAAAGAGAATGTTGTAAGTAATAATGGATTTAATTTGAAGCCAGGAGAGAAGCAGAGACAGATTTTGAAGATGGTTAAGTCATTCTAGCAGCAGCATTTAGGATAGATTGTAGGGAAGAAAGGAAGGACTCAGGAAGGATAGACAATAGAAAGTTACAACAGTCAAGATGGGAGAAATTAAAAGCTTTAGAGAGCAAGAGTGTTAGTTTTAGCAGTAGAGCAATATAGGAATGGGCATGTCTTGGCAATGTTAGGGAGGAAAAATTAATAGGTTTTAGCATGAATGTGAGAGAAGAATTTAAGGGAGGAGTCAAACGTGACACCTCGCCAGCATGCTTATTTTAATAAGTGTATTATAGGGCTGTTGACCGTTGTAGAGAAGGTTTACAATAGGGTCAGGCTTAGGAGGAAGTATGTGGAGCTTCATCTTTGACATGTTACCTTTGAGTCAGCCGAGGGCCATCCAGGATAATATTGAGGAGGAACGTTGGCCATTTATTCAGTGCTGTGCAAATAGTGCTGATCTGGTGCTATTGCACAGAAAGCCTCACTGACTTCATGGAGGTAGAAGGAACAGTACAATCTGGACAGAAGTGATGTGAGAGCAAATAGAAGGAATAGAAGTGGAAGCAGGATCAGGTAGTAATGCAAGGTAGGTGTTGACAGGGTGTACGGGCTGGGCAGTGTATAGAGGTAAAGAGCAGGTTGTGAGGGTTTCAAAACAGTAAGATGAAAATGGTGGTGTTCTTGAATGTTGGTTGAAGAGATGAAGTTGGCTCACATGAAGGAAGTGGTGTTTTCTTGAATGTTGGATAGAAGATGTCTTGTTCAACTCACCCTTTAACACCAGTTTAACGCAATGTCATTTAGAAGGTTGTCAATTTCAATTAAGGCATTGTTACTTCTCGTACTGTCATCCCAAAGACATACCCAATATATAGCCCTGGTTTCATTCAATCAACAGAAAGCTACCCAGCTGATTGACACATCAGATAGAATTGAACATACCGACTGAAATAGGAGCCAGGTAATGCAGAGAAGATAACGGCTTCCAGTTAATATGCAATGGAGACAGAATTTAACATACCAATTGAAATAGGGGCAAGTAATTCTGAGAAGATACAAGCCTCCACAGAGTTAATTTGCAATGAAGACAGAATGTAACATACACTACCTGACTGTGGAGGAGAGAATGAATTATTCCATTAGAGCCTGCAGATAAAATTAAGAAAATGTGACTAAATAAAGTAACCAGTTTAACTCATTGTCACTTATAGACAGGTCACTGGCAGATACGGGCATTGCCACCACTCACACCTTTAAATTTATAGCAGCCAACAGGGCTTCATTTGCCATATGCTGCCATATGACGAGGTTGAATACCAGCAGAGATCTTAGGAGCACATTAATAAACATCAGAGCACATTTCAAGGCATCTTTATTTGTCTGACAAGGGCAAGCAGCAGTTAGTCCAGATACAATAACCGAGATACTGCTACTCACTTGGCTGTAGCCCTGGAGATGTCCCCCAGAGCTGAAGGAAGCAGATGGAAATTAGAATAACACTCAGTTTGCTAGGTGTTTGTAAAAGCCATCAAGGGGCTTCTGTCAGATTGAGTTTTAATATCTGAGAATTTCTTACAGGTTTTTTTTTTTTTACCAGGTTTAGTCCATTTGTCCACGAGAGGATTAGAGTTTTCATTCTGTTCAGAAATACATAAAATTAGTCAGAGGGAGTGGAACAGTGATTTAAAGCATTAGGCTCTGAAGTGAGGAACTCAATTTGTAGTCTATTGCCAAGTTTGTTGTGACCTTGGGGGAAGCACTGTGAACTACATACAGTATATATACAGTAGGAATGAATGTGCAGAGATTTGTAGAATTTCCAGATTATGAAACTTCGACATCATGAATTCATTCTTCAAGAAGAATCCAAATAGAAAATGGATATGAAGTGGGCCCAATGTAATCAATAAGAAAATGTACTACAGCTGACCCCCATTATAACGCGGTGCTCGGGGGCCACAGAATAAGACCGCGTTATAACCGGATTGCGGAAAAAAAATGGCCACCGCGATCAGGACTTACTTAGAGCAGGGTGCAGGGGATCTGACACCACAGGTCATTAATAATTAAATATAGCAGCCTCAGCACCGAATTCCACGTAAAACTTTAGCCCAATCTGAAAAACTTCCATTTAGGACAACCAGGGATGGGCAGAACTGTGCAAATCTATTTCCCGGAATTTCCTGGGCTTTCTATTCAAAATGATCTCCGTGGTGTAAAATCCGTTGACGGATTGTTCAAATTTCAATCCATATGAATGAATCCAAAACCGCCATTGGATACAATTCGTACGGATTTTCAAGGATCTAATCCGCGGATTCCACCATCGGTTGCTAGATTGTTAAAAATCCGACAATGGATTATTAATCCGCCATGTGGATTGTCAGTGATAGCACCACCCCACCCCACCCCAAAAGCCGGATTACCCTTTTTGAGGCTAATCCACGGACCAAAGGAAATGGCAGATCCGAGGTGAATCCAAATCCGCAAAGACAATTCCCCCATCTCTAATGACAACTCCCTGCTGCCTATCTTTCAACCACTTTTCAACCCAGGTGCCAATAATTTCACTCACTCCAATAGCCTCAATTTATCTTCCATATTTTTTCCTGCAAGAACTCTATCCCAATTTATCCCTTCTTCCTTAGTTGACTAAAATCTGACTTTCTGAAATTAATATCTCTTAAATATAAGTCTCTGTTGGTCCCATATAATATGGAATTTGATCATTTATTTCAGACGAGACCATGTTATGATCACTGTCTCCCAAATGTTCCCTGACTTGAATAATTCTACATTGTTTGATAATACTAAGTCCAGTAATGTCCCTTTCCTGTTGGGTTCCTCAATAATGTGGGTCATGTCATTGTCTTTTAGTACACCTAAAAACATGTTACCTTTTAGTTGTACCGTTAATTTCATTGCTCCAGTCAATGTCCGGATAATTAAAACTCACGTATAATGAAACTGTAGTTTGTCTGCCATTTCTATTTGCAAAAATAGTTTGGCTTCCTTAATCTCACCTATATGTGGTGGTCTCTACCAACATTTGAGTGTACTTCCAGCTCCACTGCAAATGTGGGTTTCATCCCAACATGTATTTACGCCCCTTTATTTATTTTGATGGCAGCTCTGACAGTGCCCTCTTTTCAGCAGCTCTGTTTACAATTAACAAGTTAATTTAAGCAGCAGGGCCTACTTTGGTACTTTGGTAAGTGGCCAAGTAGGTGGCAAAGCATTTAGGAATTTTGTAACCAGAAGCTTCACATACTGTATGAAGCTGCCCATAGAGCACCTCATACTCACAACTAGCCAATTCACAGTAGTCTGAATTACTCCAGCCTACAAACTGAAGGATTAATTTTTGTGACTGTATACTTGCTTATACTGTACAGTCTTGCATTCAGTTTTAGGTTTCTGACAATTGCCCTAAACCGTAGCTTTTAAACAGAAGAAAATCTTTTAGGCTTTTTTCTTCATTCTACTGGTATTATCTCGGCTAACGTAGTGAACTATGCTGAGACCAGGAGAAATGTCTCTGCCGTTTACTGAAATTCTAGAATCACAGAAACAGGACAATTCACATTCATATTTAGAAGCCATTTTACCTCCATGAATATTACCATATTCTTTCTTAAATTTACTTGATTTATTTTCAGTAGTATGAGTAAATGAAATGATCTTTCAAACTACTGTATGTAAGAGTCATGACTAGAGAAGTGCAAAAAATTTGCATTTGCAGCAAATGTTGGACATTTGGGTTGGGTGAAAAAATTGCAGAAGATATGAATTTCCAGCAACAAACACCAACATTGAATCCCAACTTTTGAGAAACTTTTGGTGATTTGCCCAAAATATGCAACTTTTGCACACATCTTCATAGGAAAATGCAGAAGGACACACTGTGTTGGCCTGTGACCTACGTGTGACAACCTTTCACATGAGATTGCCAGACATACCAAAATTGGCCCTTTTTTTGGTCACGTAAAAATAGCTGCGGCTCAGTCGGGGTTCGCAGACAATTCACCATGCATTAGACGCGCATTCAATGTCATTTAATACGCTCATTTTCTATATTCTCTAAAATAGTTAGATTCACCTGCGGAATTCTCTAACATCAGTAGATTTTCTTAATGCTATTTAAATATATAATATAATATTATATATATATATTTTTTTTTATATATAATATAAATGAGTCCCATACATCATGTTTCGCTCAGTGTTTCGTGAGAGTTTTCGCTGAAAGCTGACTCATTTGGTGACATTACTAGCACTTTGAGGCCCGGCGAAAGATTTTGTAGGGATTTAATTTGGGGACAACTGATATTTTAAATAGTACACAATTTTGTTGACATTAATAATCCTGGCAGCACATTTATTTTTTCTTTACATTCCCCCCTTCACGCGTTTAGTATCTCAGGAACTGGGCAGTCCCCAAAACAGAAAATCGCACAATTCAGCCCCGGAAACACCCTGTTGACATTTATTATAAAAAAAAGGGGGGGGAGGGGCAGGGAATGTCAGGATTGCTGCTTTAAAGCATGATTGCCTGTTTGCTCTTGATTATATCTGAACCATTATAACGAGAATTGAGGAGTGCGGTTGTCTGTCCCTTTGGGGCTCTGTCATTCTTCTCCAAATCTTGTGTTCACCTTGAAAACTTTCCAGATGAAATAATGATTTGTCGGAAGACTTAAGTCACCCAGCCACAGCAGAGACATTGGCAGAAACCATTTCTTTACTGAATACAGCGAGAAGCCTTGTGCAAACCTTCCGTTTATTGAAAGGCTGAGGCACGCGGTTTCTGACACATTGATGGGTGCACTTAGCGGGAGGAAGTGGACAGGATTATTAAGTGGGCGCCTGTCTCATGCCGACTGGAATGACATGTCTGGGATTTATGGTCAGGCATACAAATTGGATCATTTTATTCCACCCACTTTTCTCCAACATCTTCCAATGACACCCTTTGAAGTGTAATAATATAAAAGAATGTAGAGAATTAACCCATCATTTGATGCTAACGTAGACCGCGTTATCTTTAGCTCCTTATCCCCCGATGTGTAAACTTATTTCTTAAGCTTTCTTGACATTTATTACATATGTATAACTTTGACCACAATGAAGATCACTTTGTACTCAGTGATGTATAAGAGTGAAATATTAATAGTTTTAAATTACATGAAACGTGCTATATAAGAGTGAAATATGAATAATACCCAAACTTCACTTCCTCAACATCCTTCCAGTAATATTGTTGGAGCAACATATCATTTCTTATGTCATTTGGCATGGTAGTTGGAAGGAGAGTGAGCAAAGTAATTGAGCCTTACTAGAGCCTCTTTCATGTCTCCCCATCCACGGGTTTGGGCTACATTTAGATCATTGTGTTATATATCAGGGTTGCGCAAACTTTTCCCCGTGTGCACCCCTACCTGCTCTCCTCTGCGCCTCGCACCCCCATTGCTCGGCCCCGGTGTCAAATGATGCGCGGGGTCATGTGACGTCACGTTGCCATGGTAACGTGACATCACATGACCCCACGGCGTCAATTGATGCCAGGATACCATGATGACACGTCGCTGGAAGGAATGGTAAGTGTGTTATAGAGGGCTTGTGTGGTCCCTCGGCATTTAATTTAAATGCCTGGGGGGGGGGGAGCGTGGGACCTCTATAACTGCCACGCACCCCTCCAGAAAATTTAGCGCCCCCCAGTTTGCGGACCACTGCTATATATGATACTTTCATGGATTGGATAACAGTGCTTTATTATCTAACTGATATATATATATATATATAAAAAAAAAACACACACTTTTCAGAAATAAAACTTAATTCGGACAGAATGAATGCAAGCTTTTCACAAGCTGTCAGCTTAACCATTCCTTATCTCGATAATTACCCAGTGGTGATGAATAGATAATAAGTTTGAGCTATAGGTGACAGCAGCTTTCTGATGCTCTTCAGATTCATTCCTGAGTAATGAATTATTGGGTAGAAAAATGCAGAAGTCATTGTTTCCAAGTTTCCTTAATCATTGATGGGATGTAGATTGTCCCAGATGTATCTTCACTTCTGTTGCATTGACATAACATTTCTTGTTGAGAATTAATCTTGCAAATATTAAGAAATCGGTTTGTGTTGTAACACAAATTGAGCTGTTAGCAAAAAATAATAGAGGAGACCTTATCTGTAACAAAAATGTATGTCACAGGCTAAGATCTAGTCTGCAAAAAACTCTCATTATCATTGTAACAGGGACTTACTTTATCCCTGTTGAAGAAACTCTCTCTAAAATCCAGCAGGGATCTGGTTAAGTGCAGCAGGCGATTAACCAGACTCCATCTGGCCAATTAAGTCTGTAAGAAAAGCCTCCTGTTGGAAACAGGAGAGAGATTTCCTTCACTCACATTTGGGCTGACAGAAGGAGAGCAGAGAAGCCTGCACACAGACACTGTCTTGAGCACAGAGGCTGTGCTGAGATCAAGACATCCAGACACCCAGAGACCTATATTTCCTGGACACAGAGGACCCAGGAACCTGCCAGGGACTGACATTGAGGGCCACCTGCTTACGGTATCTCCTCAGACTTTGGGGTGATAGGCTGGTAATGGGAATATCCCTCCAGTCCTGCAGATAGGTTCTGGGGAAGTAAGTTAGCCCTTACAAAGGGATAGGGGTTTGTTATTTTGTTCTTTTTGTATGTTTTGCCTGGATAATGGAACAGGCTCAATAAAGCCAAGATATAATTTCACCAAAATCGGTCTCCATTATATGTACCTCTGCACACATCTCTTACAATCATTATTAATGATAATAAGGAGGCCTGAACGTCCACCACTGGGAGCCTGGGGTGTACCTGATTTGTCTGGTGACAGCGCCTCCACCTGCAAGGGATCCCAACGGGCTGGGATAAGCCCCTTACAGGAGCAATACCAATATTACACACACTCAAGTATATACTAACAACCTTTACTGAACACAATAATATCGATATCCTGTAACACACAGTATGATAGGCCCAACCCCATACCACCAATGAGAGTCCCCAAAGTACATAGGGTGCTTGGCACCAATACCCTGATGTCCGTTTCCCCCAATGTCAGGCCCACCCAAAGTGTACGAGATAGCGCTATCCCGTGATATGTTGGTGCACTTAGTTGGGTACCTGCCCGGGGCTCCAGCACCCGGGTAATGCAGATGAACAAAGAGATCCGTCTGATCCAACATTGTTGTTGTTTGCGGTGGTGTCCACCTCCACATGGATAATATCACCAGAGTCTCCTACAGCTGAGATGGTCTGGTCCCAGACCACAGGCCGCAATCACCGTGCGGCATCTTCACTGTGTCCCTGACACTAGACAGTAACTGGGGAAGCATCCCTATCTAAGGGGCCTTCCCTGAAGCAACCACAAGCTACTGTGAGTCAGGGCCTAGCAGGGTCCTAATGGGGATCTCTGACCCAGTGCAGGAGCCTACTGACACCTGCACCTACACCCTTTGATGTCCCAGCTCTGACTGGTGTGGTCTCAGGCACGCCAAAAGTATCTATCCGGCGAGCAGTGGATTCCTAGAGCCCTATTGGCTAATGCACATCATGTTTTCCTTGTCCAGAGGCTCATGGACATGTAGTCCCTGCATAGAGCCTTTCCCTATTGGCCGCCGCTTGCGCTACCTTCTGCGCATGCGCGGGAACCAACAAGATGGCAGCTGGACTGTGGAATCATACTGCGCATGCGTGCGCAATTCAAGATGGCAGTCCCCGCTAGCCGGGTGCGCCGTGAAGCTCCTGGCAACTGGCTCACCTCTCCAGCCACCACCGCAACCTCCCCAGCCAGCCACGCCCCTCCCCACTGCATCAGAGGTAAGGGACGCCGTGGGGGACCTGGCCACATAAATAAGTATTCAATATTAGTGAGCTCAAACATCCAAATCCATAGTATTATACAATTATATACTTAATAGTATCAACTGGAGCGCTACTGGAAAAGTAACCTCAAATATACAACAGTAAACAATGAATCCCCAATGCAAATCCAATATGACAAATTATTTAATTAATTCATATACTTTCTTCTCATACATATGGGTCATTTCGTTCACTCTTTTGGCCAAAACCTGTTAAACTCGCCACCACGTCAAGATATGTAGACTTTTTCATATTTAAATAAATTAATACTTGATGTTTCTTTCATTACAAAAGGGCCATGGGAATTAAAATTTATTTCACCCCTTTTAAGGCCCCAAACTGCACCTTAGCGGGGCTGGTACAGTATATCTGTCAATTACAGCAGGAGCTTCCAAAGTTGCCCCCCACAATGCTTTGCATCCACAGGGGCAAGGCATGGTGGGGCATGACTTTGGAAGTTCCCACAGTAATTGACAGCTATACCCCCTATGCTGCCAGCACACATTAAGGTGTGCCCCCCCCCCACACACACACACAAGCTCAGGACACTATCCTACCTGGGATGGGTTCAATGGTTTTGTTAGCAACAGTCTGATGAGTAGGCAATAAGATTTCTTTAATTTGTGGCTCGCAGAACAGATATTTTCTAGCATGGGGTACGCAATGTAATAAAGGTTGGGAACCACTGCTCTATAATAAAAAAAATAATATCAACCAAAATAGTGGCTTCATGACCTATTAGGATGATCAATGCACTTCTTGTCTCCCATCCCTGAGAAGGTATTAGCCTAAAACCCAAACACCACTTCATATCTCTCCTATTCACCTACCGTTGACGTATCATGATTTAAGGTAATGCTGCCACCAATTCACTTGAAAACTCCCAACAGTGTTGATCTCCTGCTGCTTTGGGTATACTGTACATCCTTAGGCTATGCTTATAGTGACGGCGACGGCAACGCGACATCAGGCGACGGCCGCTGGAAAATCAAATAGCGATGACTTCCAGCGATCGTGACCAATCCGTCGCGTCACAATTACTATAAGCGCACGCGATGGAGGAAATGCATTTGTTTTGCCGCGATGTTGCTGTCGCCGGCACTATAAGCGCAGCCTAATTTCTCTCTGTGCTGTTAGAGGCCTGTGAGGTTTCAATACAATGTAATGAATGAACAACTCTCAGAAGGTACCACAACTCATAAAACACTTCTCCAGCCCAAATATAGCTACTAGAATTGTGAGCTGTTTTTTGTACCATAAATATACCATTAGCCTTTTCATAATTGTATCTAGAGCTTTACCCTTTATTTAACCGTTAATATTCTTCCGGTGCTTTTTTTTTTTTTTACAGGTACTACTATTACTGGACATAGAATAGATCTACAGTATGTTATCTGCCAATTATTAGAATGACTGCAATGCAAGTCCTGGCAGCACTCAGCTCTTACAGCTCCTTTTGATTTTGAAGTTGGGAAATCTCCCAGAGTTCCATTCCCTGCTGAACCAATCTGCAATGTTGGCTTCAAGCATTATTTTCAACTCTCCCTCAACTACCTGCATGGAAGTTACAAAGTGAGCAAGCAGAGAAAAGGGACTGTCACAGTGAGAGGGATTGAAATGAGTAGTGACAGAGAAGAGAGAATGCAGAAAGGTAATGTACAGATTATATTTAGCCCTTAGATGCCTAAGGAATTGTAATCATCGCTAGCCTCTTTGGTATGAAATCAATATATATTTTAGGTGACATATTTTTCACATTATGCTAAGCTGTTTTTTTTTTGTAATTTTCTGCGTATTGTAGCTGTCAGCCCCTATTTCTGAACTCTTGACACACGTTAAATATGCTTGATGCAGTACAGCATATAGCAAATAAAAGTATCACTTGTGAGCACATTCACATGTCTCAGACAGGTACTTCACCTTTGGTAGTAAGAGTAATTTAAGTGCAGATGTAGTACAATACAATACATTACAGTACAATACACTATAATACAGTAGTCAGTTGGAGATACAGGACCACGTTCATTACAAAGAAATGGGTAGAGGCCGTGTGGCCAAATTGCACTAAATTAATCAAGAGATCCATTCAGCAAACTTGAGATGTTCCATGAGATTAGCCTCCCTGAATTTTTGCAAAGTCATAGTCATATGGGGAGGTTCCTCCTGTTTCCAGTTGTTCACGGCAGCGCATCTAGTGGCTATCAATACATATTAGGTCAATATTATGGACTGATTAGGCATATCTTGGGATGGTTTATGAAAAAATGCCAAGAATAGATCTCTTGATACTGCACAGCTAGTTAGATCTTCAATTAAATCAAAAGTTTGGAAATTTTGGAGACAAGACCACTAGATGTGGGACATTGTACCAGCCTCTCCTCATCCTCACCAGCATCTGTTGGAAGACCATGGGAATATTTGATGGAGTTTATCTGGGACTAGGTACCATCGGAGTAGGACTTTATGCCCGTTTCCTTTATATTTGGGCAGATTGATCTTTTAGATGGGCTTGTAGAAATGGCTTCCCACTTCTCCAGTGGAATACTCATACCCAGCTCTCTTTCCCAATTAAGCATATATGAAAGCTTAATATCTGTCCTGTGAGAGATCATACACAACAGAAATACGTCTTCTCAGAGGAAGAATCCAGGCGCAGCTTTTCAAACCAGGTAAATTCAGAGAGTGTTTGTAACATATATTTACAATTTAATCTGCCAAAGGCCTTCTCTGCGTGAAAGCAAAGAAGAACCATGCGGATCTTTAGGGAACGTGCATAATGAATAAGGTTGACGTTTCTCCTGGTTGTATGCTGCTTGTCTCCTAGGCACAAATCCCCACCTGGTCAGGGTGAATCAGGGAAGGGAGGACCTGTCCTAATTTAGTTGCCAGATTATTGGCGTATCATTTTGGATCTGTGTTAAGAAAACACATTGGCCGGTAATTGGAACAAATATTTGAATCTTTTCCCTCTTTAGAGAGATTGACTATGGTTTTCTGCAGCATTTCTGAAGGGAGTTTTGCAAGAGACATACAATTATTAAACATTGAGAGAAGGTGAAGGGCTAATATGTCCGCAAATGTCTTGTAATATTTGATAGAAAAGCCACCTGCGTCGGGTGACCTATTAAGTTTAGGTCTTTTATTTATTTATTTATAAAATATTTTACCAGGAAGTAATACATTGAGAGTTACCTCTCGTTTTCAAATATGTCCTGGGCACAGAGTTAAGACAAATAATACGTGGTTACAAATACAGTACATAAATGAACAGGGTATACATTATATAAAAGACATTGCATGCACAGTTAAAGATAATATATATTATTGGCGTATGAAACAGTTACAGACCAGATTAAAATGTGAGACAGCCTTAGATTTGAAAGAACTTAAACTGGTGGTGGATGTGAGAGTCTCCGGTAGGTTGTTCCAGTTTTGGGGTGCACGGTAAGAGAAGGAGGAGCGGCCGCATACTTTGTTGAGCCTTGGGACCATGAACAGTCTTTTGGAGTCTGATCTCAGATGATAAATGCTGCATGTGGTAGGGGTGAGGAGCTTGTTCAGATAGCTGGGTAGCTTGCCCATAAAGAATTTAAAGGCAAGACAGGAAAGATGAACTTTGCGCCTAGACTGGAGTTCTGACCAATCTAGTTCTAGATTTTTGGGCCATTCCAAAGGTAGAATAATCAACTTCTGTGGTTTTATTTAGAGAAATCTAGTCTAGTAATGTTGTGTTCAAGTGTTCTACATTACTAGGGAAGTCTATAACGGACTAGTTTAGTCTCTACAGTGGCTTATTGAAATGTAGTTGGGGTCATTTAAAGTGATATTTATGGGAGTTTGATCTGACCAAGTGACTCGGACAGTCTTGGCATTAATTATAGAGGGTATTCATTTAATATCTCTGAAAATATAATTAATCCTAGAAGCGGTAAAATATTGTGCAGAGAAAAGGGGTCAATCTCTTCCCCCTTGGTTTAAACTTCTCTGGTCATCAATAACAAATAGGTCTTTAAAAAATATTCTCAAAAGATCTAGATACGTGTTTGCCTGATTTGGAACATTTCATGGAGGAGGTGACACATCTGTCCATATTAGGATTCATCACTAAATTGAAGTCACCGCAGACCAGCAGAGAGCCTTTTCGAATTGACACAAGACGTTCACAGTTTTTTTTTTTGGATAATCCAATTGATTGACCGTTGGAGTGTAAATACCGTATTTGCAAAAGTATATGTTGTGTCTCTGATGGAGCAAATGAAAAAAAATGTATGTACCCTCTTTATCTGAGAAGGAATCTATATATTTGATTGGTAGTTTTTTGTGCACCAAGATTGCTAGAGGATGCGGAGCATGTACTGTATAGCAGTGGGGGTAGTATTTATCATGACATATAGGGGACTTATCTTTTTGAAAATGAGTTTCCTGCAAGCAAACCACATTCCCGTGGTCCTTCTTAAACGACATCAGAGAAAGCCTTATTTCACAGGAAAATTAAGCCCTTTGACATGAGAAATAATTGTAAACGTGTTGCTCAGAAATGACCGAAAATGGAGAAATATGAGAATATTGAAGTACAAAAAATACAATTTAAACTTGACCCTTGAGAAGATGTATATAAATGTTGTTACATTTTGTACCAAGAGAAAGATAGGGGTGGGGGGGGGGTTGTATTATGGGAGTTAACCCAAACTGGACAAAAAGGGGAAACCTACGAAGATTTAATACCCAGGTGATATTACTCTATTTAAATTTACAAATAACCGAGTAACATACAGTAAAATGAGAAGACAAAATGGGGGGAACTCACGCACATGGCCGGAAGACAAACGCCCCCCAATGCCGCAGCGGGATCGGCCAGAAAATTGTATTATGAAATAATATTTATAATATAACTCAAGTCCAATCAATCAAGATAAGTATTACCATTTTAACAATACACCTCCAATATTGGTCAGGCAGCAGTGATATAGACAATTAACGATGCAGAATTTATTTATAAGTTTTAATGTAGGGTGGAACCTCCCAAACTTACCCCTGAAGTTCTACCTAATTATTTAAACCCCTGATTCTAATTAACCCCTTTAATTTAGCTGATAATAAACAAGGTTTCACTTACTTTTGCACATATCCTGATTCTTAATTACTTATTGTTTGTCTAATTGATACAGACATTTGTTTCAAAAGACATGAAATTAGTCAATATACAGTAACTCCTATTGGATATTTACTATTTTTTTTGTGGTTTTGATTCAAGATGGTTATCATGGAAAAACTATACATTTCTGTAAATATCATAGGGGTTCCCAAACTTTTTCTCACCACTGTATGGCTTTTTTCTCCATTTATAAAGCTTGCTTAATAATTTTGAGAGTAAAAACAGTTGATGAGTGACCAGTGAGACAAAATGTATAATGCTAATATTGTGTATAAAGCAGGGAATCCTACTAATTGAATATCTCATGAAAGATGTATAGTTGTCATTCAGTGCTATTTTTCTTTGTTAAATTGAATATATGGACCTGAGTCTAAGACCCTGACAGGTGGCAGTGTGGGCAACACAGGAGTGGGAGCGTATAAGCAAGAAAGAAGGTCCACCACTCATAGACAAAGCCCCCAGGTCCCCCTCTGTCTCGCACCCCCACATCGGACCACCAAGAGATTTCCCCTGACGGAAATCAAATTCTAATATCCACACAGTCATGGCAGGGCATGATGATGCAGAGGACACATTCTGCAGACATGTTGGTAAGTATAGTGACTGCACTGAAGTGCCCCCTGCCAGCTGGATCTCTAACTCCTTCCCCTCCACCGCAGATCTCCCTCGGGACATCTAAAGCCTGCAACGCAAGACACGGACCCACAACAAGGACAAACAGCAGAACAATGCCATATAAATAGAGGAGAAAAACAGACAAACATTGGAACACAGGAATCATCTCTTCTTCTGTACATCGCCATGGGCCGCGACCACTGGAGAACCTGGGCACATCTTCAAGAGGAATCAGGAAGCTCTCTTCATACTTGGGTATACCCCACTCTACTTGGCCTGGGTTCTTTGTGGTTTGGGTGACCGCCCCACACGGGATCCCGCTTCAGATTGGAAGCTGGATACATCCATTATGCTTCGGCCATCTTCTAAACTACGGACAGTTGTTTGGGTGTCATTTTTGGTGATTATCAATTTTACTAGAATCTCAGCAATAGGTTTGAGATTCTTTAGTTTAGCCAAAGTTACCGTCGCCAAATCAGGGAAGATTAGAAGCTTCCTAAATTCCTCTGGAAGCTCCGGTTGGTGCCAGCATTCTAAGGCTATGGCCTCGCTGTCTGCGCTCCACGCGCGCCTGCAGGTTGGCGGCGCGTGCAGCTCTGATCCCCGGTCTGCAGTAAGCTGCAGGGGGAAAGACGGGGGGTGAGAGGGGACATGTTGGAGGTGTGGGGTGGGGGGGGCGCAGCCATGACATCACCCGGCAGGTTTGCCCTCATTGGCTGAACCATCGGAGGGCATGGCCACCACGCTGGTCACCATTATTCAGCTCAATTTTCCTGGATGCGCAGCCCGGCGGCAACCACTTGTAGTGGGCCCGGCCCCATTGAGGGACAGCTCGTGTCCATGGCGAGTGCTGCAGAAGGCAGCAGGGACTAGGCCTAAGGATCTTTTCTTTGGTGGTATAGTAGTGTATGAATACCAAGGAGTATCTTGGTGCTTCCTGAGGAGCCCTTGTGGGCTTCAGTACCCGGTGAGCTCTATCAATGAGCAGGTCCCCAGGATATGGATCCAGCAGTAAAAATTGAAAAAACTTTATCAGGAAAGCTGACAGGTTCACAAGTTCATGATCCTCCGTTATATTCTTTATTCCCAAATAATTGTGATGGGACCTATTTTCATGCTGCTCCTGCATTTGCTCAGCGGATGTATCCATGGACTCTACATTCTGCTTTATTTTGGTCTCAGCCACAGCAATAGTAGGGCTTGAGCCCCTGTCTCAAGTGCCTCCATCCACTCATCTACGGAGGCAATGTCCTGTCTCAGATCCTGCATGGCTTTTTGCAAGTCTGACCGTAGGGACAGTTTAAAGTCTTTAAAGATTCTGCATTTCCTTGCTTGTGACGTAGATCAACATCTCCGGCTCTGATTAGGAGGATCTCTCTGCTTTTAGGACTATGGCAGCAGACTGTGACATGCCATGTGTCAGGCATCCCGTGTTTTGTCCTATGTGGGCAAAGAACTGTGAAACCTGTATTGTTTTGCGTCTTTTTTTGTTTATGTTTCAACATGCGGTATTCCCGTTTTGGCTTGGGAGGTTATATTATATGAAGGGGATTGCCCCGACTCAAGTTTGATTGCCGATCCACTGCAGCAGAGCTCCTACTCGAAGCGCCCATCCCACATGCGCCCCCCTCTGGAATGTTTTGTAATTGTTCAAGGTTATACTTTGAGATTTGATGTATTCACAAAAGGAAAATGGCGCAGTACATCAAAACCTCATCCATGAATTTTTAAAAGCTCGCAACAATAGTTTTGACATGCGCATTCATAATGCATGTTTATCCTAGATTATAGTAGCTCAGCTGTTAGAACAGAGAAAATGTATTGATTGTATCATGGACTCAGGCATCTTTAGCCTACTGGCTTTGCTATAAAAAAAAATTGAAACGAGGGATCTCAGATTGAGAGATTGAGAGATTAATAGAGCAGAAAATTCCAAATGATGTGGAAATAATTTCTTAAACCTTAAGTAAAGCTTTTTGGATTCTTAATTTCATAATTTGACTGCCTTCATGTTGGTAAATTACAGTATCAAACAGTGGAGCTGCTGCACAGGGCAGAGAAAATCATTTGCATGCAAAACAGTGGATTCACCCACATATAATGAGGAGAGGCAGGTAAGGAACATTGAGGATAAAGCTTTCACACGCACACAGCTTATAAAGGTGGACCAGTTTGGGTGTTGATAAGGAAGAGCGAAGAAATCTTACACATCGGTGCTGCAAAATAAATTAAACAAATTACTTCTGCTTGACTTAAAGGTGCATTCGCTCTTACAATCATATGCAAAAATATACTTTTAGAAGAACTTCCTTCCAACCTTTACACTCCTGTCTTCTGTTTGTTATTTTTACCTATATGTCATTCTGTGATGAAACTTGGCTTCATAAGAACCCATGAATAATAATATAATAATAATGTCCTTGTTATATATACTATTGCCATGTATGCAATGTTGTGCATAGAAGAATTTTAAGCACAGGATCCTGCCCCATAAAGCTTTCAATCTAATACATTTTGTGTACCAGGGGCCCAAGAAGACATACATGTCTCCACGGTTGCAAGGAGCTAACAGTGAGATACAAACTGGGTTGACCCGCTTTGAATTGGATGACTACCACTTCTTGTCACTCAGGGCCCTATTCAATATGCTGTGACAATCTTTTCCATGCTAAAGAAGACTTCAGCTCCCTTGAATGGGACTAATATCTTTTCCAGCACAGGGAAGACATCTTCAAGGCATATTAAATAGGGACTAAACAATGAGTATCACAGTATTAACGTCACTGAATATTACTTAAGTAAGTTGCTACTTTATACAGTAGTGACACTGTACTTTGTCTCTGCACACATTGTTCTCATTGACGCAATCTTTAAACAGGAAGCCAATTTCTACTTGTCAAGCGTCACTTTATGGAAATATACGAGAAATTTCTAAAGGCTTCAGAAATATTACTGGTGCAGCAGTGATACAATTTGTGTCTTTCTTTTAAAATGTGGACTATTTTTATGACATTTAAGGGAGTTCTATTTTCTAAAATAAAATCTAAAACGTTTTACATTATTTAGCCAGACACCAAATGAAAATAACTAAATGTTGCCACTGAAATGTCTGCAAGAATCCCCCTGATATTGCACGTGGCCGTTTTGACATTAAGTGCAAGATGATACAATGGTGAACTATCATAATGATTGTATGGAACTAGGCAAGATGAAAAGCAGAATAGAAACCATGATAAAACTGATCCTGCTGTGACTTCCAGATGAATACACAGTGTTTTCAATTAGAATCTTGTAAACAAAATGGACCAAGACGGTTACTTTGTAACTGGAGGGGACAGGTGCTGCAGAAGCTGCGCACACCTGTGCTCTCGGTTTAGCATCAAACATATTACCTTTCCCATCCCATTGCTGGTATGGGAGCTCTTCTGACATAGTGACTCCTCTGAGACCACAGCCATGTGTCTTACCTTCACTGCGCACTATCGCAGACCACACAAAGATATACAGGTAGAGACATGCCGCGCAGGAGAGGGGAAAATACATTTGGACATCCTGTTTACAGGACCGGATTTAGCATTCGTTCTTATTGTTGGAAATTCGCAGAGGCGCTCCCGACGGAACCCAAGGAAGGGGAAAGACGGCTTTTTTTTTTTTTTTTTTTTATCCTTCCTGACAAAAGGAGGAATAACTTTTTCAAGGTGTCCTTTCGACTTCACAGAACACAGATAGATTGATCTTTGCTTTCAGTCCCCAAGAGAACATCCATCGTTAGTTCTGCCTTTCCTTACATATAAATCGGTAAGGGCAACAAGGTGCAGCTTTCATTGGGAGTATTAGTGGTAAAACGAGCAAGGACTTCCAAAAGCTATTTTGCTATAGAACCTCTTTTTTCCCCCCTTTTTTTCTCTACAATGCTTGAATCAAAAACGTGATAAACGGTGGGTTCAGTTTAAGAATAAAGGGGATTATTATAATTTACTGTAGTTAAAACAGCACCATACTTCTTAAAGAAAATAAATCCCACTTAATGCAATTGGAGTTTTGATAAATGTAATGCAAAGGGGGGCCATCTCCAGTCCTCAAGGGCCTCCAACAGGTCAGGTTTTAAGGATATCCCTGCTTCAGCACAGGCGGCTCAGTCAATGACTGACCTGTTGGTGGCCCTTGGGGGCAGGTGTTAGGCACCCCTGATCTAATGCCATTAATTTGCCCTGGTTTTGTAGCTGGTCAAAAGGAGTAAATAAACCCCCATATCACATATCTATTTTCCTTCACAATTAGTGCGCAGAAAAATATTAGTCAGGATTGTATGATCTGCTGCCAAGTCCTTTGCAAAGGAGGGTGAAATAAATAAATGTGTTTTCATTAAGTTGTGAACAAAACTGCCAGTTGCGTATTGGCAAAAGTCACCAGATGATTGTTAACAAATGTATTTTATTTATAAAATGTTTTACCAGGCAGTAATACATTGAGAATTACCTCTCGTTTTCAAGTATGTCCTGGGCACAGAGTTATGATGACAGATACATGGTTACAAATACGTAGTTACATAAGGTGAACAGGGTTATGCATTATATACAAGACATTGCATGCACAGTTAAAGATAATATAAGTAGTTGAAAAAAGATACAATGTCCTCAATAGCAGTGCATCCAAAGTAAGGGAAGTTTGGTATAATGAAATTGTCAAGGTCCAGCAGGAAATGCATATGAGAGCAGCACTTTAGTGAGAGTCACAATGAAGCTCATATATGGGTGGTAAAAGCAATGAAAGATCCTATTCAGTGTGTGAAATGACCAGGGTCTGTACATGAAACAGCCCTGTCGAAACTACTACACTTGGACACACCCTAGAGCAGGCCTGCACAACACGCGGCCCGCGGGCCGCATGCGGCCCACCTGCACTCACTGTGCGGCTCGCGGCGGCTTTCTGCTCTCCCCCTCCCTCCCGAGTCTGCTCTCCTGCGCCCCCCGCTCCCTCCCCACGAGCCCGCTGTCACCCTCCCCCGCGAGCCTGCTGTCACTCGCTCTCCCCCTCGCAGGGTAGCAGCGCGCTCTAGCATTGAGGCACTTCCTGCCTGCTGCTTGCTAGAGCGTGCAGTCCTGCTTGCTCTGCCGCCTCCTCCTCCACCGCAAACCAAGGTAAGGTAGGGAAGTGCAGGGGGGAGGGGGGGCGAGATGATGCGATTTGAAGTGCAGGGGGAAGAATGATGTGAGGTGCACGGGGGGAGAAGGATGTGAGGTGCAGGGGGGGTGGGATGTGTGTGGTGTGCAGGGGGGTATTGTGTGTTTGATGTGGAGGGGGAGTATTATGTGTGTGGGTGAGGTGGAGAGATGGGGGTATGAGAGATAGATGGGGAGTATCGCAAAGGTTGATAGTGAGGGGTTCTGGGGTAGATATGAGGATGATGATGAAGGGTGCTGGGGGAGATATGAGGATGATGATGAGGGGTGCTGGGGGAGATATATGAGGATGATGTTGATGAGAGGTGCTGGAGGAGAGATGATGATGATTTTACCCGTGCGGCCCAAATTTTTTTTCCTTGGAGCAGTTCGGCCCTTCTCGCTTTACGAGTTGTGCAGGCCTGCCCTAGAGCATAGTACACCAGCCAGGGTACAGTAGTGACATTATAATGAGAGAAGAAATAACTCACATATTGGTGCTGCAGCCAAGTCCAGAGCGTGCCTCACGTAGTATACTTGAGATAGAGGTGAAGATCTGTGGAGGGATTCAACGGAGCACAGCCAGGTAACAGCCAGATAGAAAAAAGTGGGGGCAGCAATCATGAATCCGATTAAAAATGGACAATAAAATTGGATTCATTCAAACCTTCTCGTTGAAATCTGACGTGTTAGCTAATTGTTTGAGAAATCATTGGCATGTGTTACATCTTGATGCAGATTTTAAGCCATTCTACCAGTTTTTCTGAGAATAATCACAATAATCACTGGTCAAAAAATGTAGCTACGTAGTTTGATACATAACCACTTTACAGGCTTTGGTGCTTCTAGGGATCTTTGTTGGGATCATACAGGCTGTACAGTATGTAAAACGCATTTTGGCTTGAAATTGTTTTTCTTGCTCTTGCTCTTACCAGAATGGTAAGAGTTTTCAGTAAGACAATACATCAATTGTGAGACTTTGTCTGGCTTCTACCAATTAATATGCCCATGTGGACTAAAATATGTGGGGTTGACTGACACACACACACACACACACACACACACACACACACACACACACACACACACACACACACACACACACACACACACACACACACACACACACACACACACACACACACGCTTTATTGTGTATGATCACCGAATTTTCATTTTCTCTCTATATTTCATATTGAGAGTGTAGGATCTAGCTTCCCCCCACCCCCTTTGATTGTTTGTTTGCCTCCTGTTTTCAAAATAGGACCCAGAGAATCAACTGATATTCCACAAATAAGCAACAGTTCCACTACTTTTGAATGGCACTTTGAAGAATGTTAAAATTGCATCAACTTACATCAGTGCACTGTATTTTGCATATACACGTCACCATTACATGTTAAGAGAGGCTGCATGCAGCAAGCAGAGGAATAAAGGGAGGATGTTTTTATTATATTATTATAGATGGGCAGGTGCGCAGGTTCAAAATCTGAACTCCGTCCTGAAGTTTGGAGTTGAATGTCGGGACAGACTTTCCGAACCGGGCAAAATCCTGATTTTTTAAAATTTGTTTTTAATAAAGTAGGCAAGACTTTAACAAAAAGTTTGAAAACCGTAGCCAACAATTTCCTACAAAAAAATCTTTAAAAAAAAAAATACAACATGCCAAATATTTTGAAAAAACCAACACCAAAAAAACTGAAAGTGGCCACACTTAGGGCCTCATGCAGAGAGCAGCGCTATTTAAAATCTCGCCATTTTTCCGAGAAAATCGCGCAAAAAACAGCTGAAAATGGCGAGGTAGGAAAAATGCGCCATTTTTTTTTTCTATTTATAAATCTCGCCGCGCGGCTGGCGAGAACCTACATCTCGCCAGCTTTAAAAATTTCCAAATTCAGAAACGCGCGAATGCCATCTAGTGGCTGTTCGTGCCAATAACATGGCGCGATTTTCTTCAATTTTCTCCGCCAACTAAAGTTGGCAAGAAGCAGGAGCTCGCCGGCTATAGGGAAAAAAAAAAATGCGCGATTTTTTTTTTCCCTTTCAGCAGCGCGCATCTCCTCATTTAAAATTCGCCACATGCAGTAATGGTATAAATAGCGGATTTCGCCCATTTCTGCATATGGAGAATAAAACTCTCCATTAAACCAACTTTTTATTCCCCTCGCCAATTTTAAAAAGCGCTGCTCTCTGCATAGGTCCCTTAGTTTTTATTATTATTCTCCACTTTTAGGCACCAAGATATCCAACAAGCTGAGCTGCCAACATCTCGGTTTGTCTGAAAAAACTTGCATCAAATCTAAGACCTAAAACAATAAATGTTTCTTACGTTTCATGAAGTGGCTACAGAACAGAATAGCTTTTTATTTCAGACTACATGAGAGTATTGGAGTCACGCATAGACCTGAGTTGTAATGAGAAATAGGTGGAGCAAGAAAAGTGCCTCAGTAAATACAGGTAAATGCTACAGGGCTGTTTAGGAAAAGATTGGATGCTTTTCTTGTAATAGCAAAACATTCATTTCAAAAATCATTTTCAAAATATTTGGGAGCAAACTGACCGTATTAGGCAATCTGGAACTGAATTAGATATTTTCCTCCAGTCCTTCCTTGTAACAACATGCTTAGTTTTGTGATTACAGGACCGACTGATTGCAGAGAAATAGCAAGGCATGGAGTCCTTTCAGGTTTCAATATCAGCAAAGAGACAGCAGCACAAGAGTGCTGAGTATCGTAAGCTTGTGAACAGAAATACAAATACAGTTATTAAAGATCCATAAATCTCAGTGACACAACAAAGATACAATCATCATCCTTTTTGGTGGAGACAGAGCGTTTTTGCATCATATTGTTGGTGCAATGCTGTTGTTTTATTAACACCGTTTGCTTAAATATGACACACTAGCTTTTGTGCCCGGCTTCGCCCGGGGAATGTAATATTGAATACATGTCCCCGCCCCCCCTCACCCCCCGCTGCCGGCACATCAGCCCCCCCCCCCCCCCCCGCCCGCTGCTGGATGTAGTGCGGGGTGAGATTTGTCTCTGTCTGTATGTGTGTGTGTATGTGTCTGTCTGTGTGTCTCCCCCCACTGCCGGAACATGTCCCTGCCCCCCCCCTCCCCTCCCGCTGGCGGCACATCTCCATGCGCTGCTGTGGCATGTCCCCCCCCCTGTACCTGCACCACACGGTGATGTCCCACCCTGTACCTGCAGCATACTGATGTCCTCCCCCTGTACCTGCACCTGCACCACACTGTGATTCCCTCCCCCTGTACCTGCACCACACTGTGATTCCCTCCCCCTGTACCTACACCTCTCTGTGATTCCCTCCCCCTGTACCTGCGCCTCACTGTGATTCCCTCTCCCTGTACCTGCACCACACTGTGATTCCCTCCCCCTGTACCTGCACCACACTGTGATTCCCTCCCCCTGTACCTGCACCACACTGTGATTCCCTCCCCCTGTACCTACACCTCACTGTGATTCCCTCCCCCTGTACCTGCACCTCACTGTGATTCCCTCTCCCTGTACCTGCACCACACTGTGATTCCCTCCCCCTGTACCTGCACCACACTGTGATTCCCTCCCCCTGTACCTGCACCACACTATGATTCCCTCCCCCTGTACCTGCACCACACTGCGATTCCCTCCCCCTGTACCTGCACCACACTGTGATTCCCTCCCCCTGTACCTGCACCACAATGTGATTCCCTCTCCCTGTACCTGCACCTCACTGTGACTCCCTCCCCCTGTACCTGCACCACACTGTGATTCCTTCCACCTGCACCACACTGTGATTCCCTCCCCCTGTACCTGCACCACACTGTGATTCCCTCTCCCTGTACCTGCACCACACTGTGATTCCCTCCCCCTGTACCTGCACCACACTGTGATTCCCTCCCCCTGTACCTGCACCACACTGTGATTCCCTCTCCCTGTACCTGCACCACACTGTGATTCCCTCCCCCTGTACCTGCACCTCATTGTGATTCCCTCCCCCTGTACCTGCACCACACTGTGATTCCCTCCACCTGCACCACACTGTGATTCCCTCCCCCTGTACCTGCACCACACTGTGGTTCCCTCCCCCTGTACCTGCACCTCACTGTGATTCCCTCCCCCTGTACCTGCACCTCACTGTGATTCCCTCCCCCTGTACCTGTACCTCACTGTGATTCCCTCCCCCTGTACCTGCACCACACTGTGATTCCCTCCCCCTGTACCTGCACCACACTGTGATTCCCTCCCCCTGTGCCTGCACCTCACTGTGATTCCCTCCCCCTGTACTAGCACCACACTGTGATTCCCTCCCCCTGTACCTGCACCTCATTGTGATTCTCTCCCCTTGTACCTGCACCTCACTGTGATTCCCTCCCCGTGTACCTGCACCTCACTGTGATTCCCTCCCCCTGTACCTGTACCACACTGTGATTCCCTCCCCCTGTACCTGCACCACACTGTGATTCCCTCCCCCTGTACCTGCACCACACTGTGATTCCCTGCCCCTGTACCTGCACCTCACTGTGATTCTCTCTCCCTTTACCTGCACCTCACTGTGATTCCCTCCCCCTGTACCTACACCACACGGTGATTCCCTCCCCCTGTACCTGCACCACACTGTGATTCCCTCCCCCTGTACCTGCACCACACTGCAATTCCCTCCCCCTGTACCTGCACCACACTGTGGTTCCCTCCCCCTGTACCTGCACCACACTGTGATTCCCTCCCCCTGTACCTGCACCACACTGTGATTCCCTCCCCCTGTACCTGCACCACACTGCAATTCCCTCCCCCTGTACCTGCACCACACTGTGATTCCCTCCCCCTGTACCTGCACCACACTGTGATTCCCTCCCCCTGTACCTGCACATCACTGTGATTCCCTCCCCCTGTACCTGCACCTCATTGTGATTCCCTCCCCCTGTACCTGCACCACACTGTGATTCCCTCCACCTGCACCACACTGTGATTCCCTCCCCCTGTACCTGCACCACACTGTGATTCCCTCCCCCTGTACCTGCACCTCACTGTGATTCCCTCCCCCTGTACCTGTACCTCACTGTGATTCCCTCCCCCTGTACCTGCACCACACTGTGATTCCCTCCCCCTGTACCTGCACCACACTGTGATTCCCTCCCCCTGTACCTGCACATCACTGTGATTCCCTCCCCCTGTACCAGCACCACCCTGTGATTCCCTCCCCCTGTACCTGCACCTCATTGTGATTCTCTCCCCCTGTACCTGCACCTCACTGTGATTCCCTCCCCCTGTACCTGTACCTCACTGTGATTCCCTCCCCCTGTACCTGCACCACACTGTGATTCCCTCCCCCTGTACCTGCACCACACTGTGATTCCCTCCCCCTGTACCTGCACATCACTGTGATTCCCTCCCCCTGTACCAGCACCACACTGTGATTCCCTCCCCCTGTACCTGCACCTCATTGTGATTCTCTCCCCCTGTGCCTGCACCACACTGTGATTTCCTCCCCCTGTACCTGCACCACACTGTGACTCCCTCCCCCTGTACCTGTACCTCAATGTGATTCCCTCCCCCTGTACCTGCACCTTACTGTGATTCCCTCCCCCTGTACCTGCACCACACTGTGATTCCCTCCCCCTGTACCTGCACCACACTGTGATTCCCTCCCCCTGTACCTGCACCTCACTGTGATTCTCTCCCCCTGTACCTGCACCTCACTCTGATTCCCTCCCCCTGTACCTGCACCACACTGTGATTCCCTCCCCCTGTACCAGCACCACACTGTGATTCCCTCCCCCTGTTCCTGCACCACACTGTGATTCTCTCACCCTGTACCTGAACCACACTGTGATTTCCTCCCCCTGTACCTGCACCACACTGTGATTCCCTCCCCCTGTACCTGTACCTCAATGTGATTCCCTCCCCCTGTACCTGCACCACACAGTGATTCCCTCCCCCTGTACCTGCACCACACTGTGATTCGCTCCCCCTGTACCTGCGCCACACTGTGATTCCCCCTCCTCACTCTGCTGTGCGCGAGTCACAGGTCTCATGCCTGCCTCCTGTCCATCACACCCGGGCCCGGCGCAGCGGACGTCAAGCTACGTAAAAACCCCGCTCCGCCGACGTCATAACCCTGCCTTGAATCCCTGTCACACTGGCCCTGGCTCCTCACCACTGAGCTGCTGCAGTGGTGCTCCTCCTCCCGCACCGACAGCGCGTCACAGGAGCACCAACCCCGTCATCCACGTTGGTACATCTCCCCCCCTCCCCCTCGCTGGCACATCTCCCCCTCTCCCCCCCGCTGGAAAATCTCCCCCCGCTGGCACATCTCCCCCGCACATAATCCAGACAAGGACACGCCTCCTCCCTTAGTAGCCACGCCCCCCGCCCCCTGCTCCATGCTCTAACAGATTTGCAGGACACCAGAGGGAAACTTAGAATGTCCATAATTTGGGAGGTGAGTGACCTTGGAAGCTCAAAATAGTTGCTTTGACCTACAAATCCACTTCAGAATGTCCGGTGAAAGTTTCGTTGTGCTACGTGGTGCCGTTTGTGAGATTTCGATGCTTCTGACATACAAACAAACAAACAAACAAACAAACAGACAACTTAGAATTATAGTAAAGATTTGTATTCCAAAAGTATGTGATTTTTACAGTGTCCGATGACTTAATGATTGACCCACACTGTTATACTGTATAAACACACAGAACGCCTAAAGGTGCTGAGGAAAACTGGCAAATGAGGACGGACTTCTTCACTGAGGTTGTAGTGGATTCATTAAACAGTTTCAGTGCAGAGGTAGTGGAGGCTATTACAGTAGAGTAATAAATAAATCTTTTTATAAAATACATGAAAGTATTTTAAATATGGAAAGGAGCCACAAACGTAATGGGTGGGTTGGTGGGTGCAACATTTTTACAACTTACTGGGGTGACAAAGTGTCTGTCTTTGGCAGCAACAATAATGCTCAGGCATTCAGTTTCTACTTGGTGGCCGTATATAATGAGAGCCACAAATACTAGTTTACTTCTGAACTAGAAGTGCGCAAATACGGTATATTCCATGATGTGTATATCACCCTCCTTGCCTGGCTCCTAGGGAGTTTACATCAATATATGGTGTATGTCCAAAACACCTTGATTTGCCTTGTCTCAGGTTGCTGTTGGTCGGCTGGGCGATGATACAGATGGGCGCCAGAAGCTTTTATGGTACTACCGCAATCTTTATTCATGTTCCAAGGCATGGGAACTCTTTATTCACAAACACAATCAGATTGGCTTAGTTGTACCTTATTTCATCCATACCATTATCACTCTTGATATAGGTCTTCCCTGGGTGCCCACTCAACACCCACGGGAGGTGCATTCACTTGGTACTATATTGACTTCATCCTGTGGACCAGGTCCCCCTTTTTAGCAAACATCCTTATGGTACCTTTTACTGCGGGCCCCTGCTGAGATCCTGGCCTGTTCTGTGTACAACAAGAACGATTCCTGCACTCCTACCAATTAGGCTAAGATAAAATAATAATCTCGTGAAAAAGGGTATTTTGTTAAACTCTTTGGCCAAAGCATTTGTTCTGTGTACGTTACTATTACTCTCCAGCCCTTTTGTGGAACTGCCACTTCCTCAGGGGTAATGAATGCGGTAGATGGGGATCCGCTTGTATGACTGATCCACTGACATACTGCTTTGCCCACTGTGGCATGTCTGCATTCACTCTCTGGGACATGAGCTTCTCTTATGGCCATACTATGGGATTCTAACATATAGGGTACTGTCCCTAACTGAAACATAACAAAAGGGGGTCTGATCTATACTATAACTGTGGGAACATACCGCAACTCCTGAGGCTCCTCTCCTGCTATGCTGGAACCTCCTTCTGGAACTCCCACTCTCTCCTGTTTTATACCTCCTGTAACACAGTACCTCTGTGTCACCACAGGGCGGAGCTTAGCATCTACTGCTCACCATTAACTCCTTGTATTACTCTAGTAAACCCACAAGGGGGGCGGGGGATTACATGTAAATGCAGCACTATATTACCTGTGTCATATAGAGCAGGGGCGCTCAATTCCAGTCCTCAAGACCCCCCCCTAACAGTTCGGGTTTCCAGGGTAACCTTTCTTCAGCACAGGTGGCTCAATCAGTGGCTCAGTTGACTGAGCCACTTGTGCTGAAGCTGGGATATCCTTAAAACCCGACCTGTTGAGGAATCTTGAGGACTGGAGTTGAGCGTCGCTGATTCACAGCGCCAAAAGTTTAAACGCCTTGGGAAAAGGTCAACTGGGACTTTAGTTGTGTTAATGTAATGCATTTCTCTGTCTTCCTTATTCTTTTTCGGCATATATATATATATTTCTTGGCCTGGCATAAACCAAAGATGCCTTTTTTCTCAGTGCGCAAAAGAAGAGAAAAAGCTGCCCTTTTAGCCCATATCCCTCGCCGGAATTCATATTTTTTCATTTGCTGAACTAACAAGAATTCTGTGCAAGGAAACAGGAGCAAATATTGACTTTTGTACTTTGTGAAAATATAGAGGCTGTTTTTATTCTTCGTGATTAGCAAGCGAGGAAATGAATAAGCTCTCCGGATAGCAAGGGAACTTCTCAGGGATGGTGGGGGAATGATACTTTCCTTGTCCATTAACCTCTTTGCTGCTGGGTGGCCAGAAATGCATTGTGCAATGCGTGACTGTCCCCCCCTGGCAGCAAAGTGGTTAAACATTAGAAAAATACTTTTAGCAACTTTAAAGGAGCGTTCCAAGTAGGTGACCCCCCTCTTTCTCCACCATGGAAAGCAGGGGTGCTCACAGGTGAAATGAACGCTCCCCCTGGCTCCTGATAGTTATCTCTATAGGTGCTACTGTTCTTAAACCTCCCGCTGTACACGGGCCAATAGGAAGCCGGAAAGGATGATGATGTGGCTTCCTCTTTGCCCATTTGCTACAGCAGATTTAAATCTCCATTTTGTTTCCCCAGCAAGGAAGTGTCACCTTCAGAGTTACGTATCTCGGGTTGCTGGGCTCCCCGACTCAATGGAGCTGAAATTAATGTGATTCGGCTCCAGTTACCCCCTGCTTCCCACTTATGCTGGAAAAAAATTGGTAGGCAAAACCACTTTCAATGACGTTTGCCAGCGACCAAAGCACCACTGGCGGTCTGCCGGCACTACAACTCACTGCTGGGTAGGTCACCGCTTGACATTTCACCGCGTACGCTCCTGCGCTCGCTCTGACCCCATCCATAAATCTCAACGTGTGGCTGCCTCTCATGTGAATGTCCCACCACGCCTCATTTAAAGGTGTCGCGTCGGAGTGGCGGGTGCAGGACTCGGAGCAGCGGGCTTGCAGGACATTGAACAGGGCATGTGGGACTCTTTAAAGATGGCAGCCCCCGGAATGTTGAGATTCCAAGGTGGCATTGGGGTCGGAGACCGCACAGAAGCGCTGGAGTAGTTGACTGGAGCCACTGATTGAGCCACCTGTGCTGAAGCAGGGATATCCTGAAAACCTGACCTGAGGTTGGCCCTTGAGGACTGGAGTTGGCCACCCCTGGTTTGGAGCCACAAGTACCAAGTAAGATGAGAAATGTATATACAGAGAAGTGAAACTCCAATGCAGTGCTACAAAGATCCTGACTCAAGTCACATGGGATACAGGATAATAAATTCCTTTTTAGTAGAAATGGGGATATATGTCCGTTTATTTTAAATGTACCTCCGGATCAAGATATGAGTATGCTGAGCGAGACACCCAAATGGAGCCCCGCAGCAAGGCTGGGACAGCAGGTGGGGTCATATAAAACACAGCAGCTCTAGATCAAGGTAAGAAACAGATAACGTAACCTATTGAAGGCGAATGCAGTACTCACGGATCTTAGCTGATTGAAGCAACAAATGGATTCATCCCTGCGTGCATCCTGTGAGAAGAAATCCGAAACAAAATGAAAAGAGCAACGTGGAGCACAGCGGTAAGTAAAGAGAACTGGAGGCTGGGTCAAAAGTCCAAAAAAATAATAAAAGTTTAATGAACACAACTTAGCTAATTACCTACAATTGTGTAGATTTTATTGATGCACATTTCAAAGGGGGGAGGGGGGATGGCAGCTTGGACTGCTGCTTTAAGACTATATCCCGCTTACAAATATAATTTGATCAATTATCTACTGGATGTGCATCTCTTGGAGCTGTTGCACAACTGTTGTCACTTGTTAAGATGAGAAATGTGTTCATTTTTTCCCAGGAAACAAATGAGGGAACATTTTATTTTAAAGGGTGCTAGAGCCTTTATAAGGAAGCCATATACAGTATATGAATGTTATTTATTAATATATACGTTTTTTGCCCACTGTGTGCCCCTTCAACCCCTCCAGTACTGAACCAATAAGGAAAGCAGAAAACATACAGTACATGAATAATATAACATTAGTTCATCTGTTTGGGTAAGGAGAATTACTTTTTTTTTTTTTTTTTAGTATAACCCGAGTCCCACTGGTCCCCCGTAAGCTTCTACCTCCTGGCGCGGTTGCGTCTGACTGCGGAGATAGGAACAGATACTGGCGATGTGCGGGGGTAGAGCAGCGGCAGGCGGGCTGGCGATCCGGTCACCAGAGCTCCGCTGAGGGCGCCGCCATTTTGATAATGCGCGCGCATGCGCAATGACGTCTTGCGCATGCACAGTGAGCAGCGCGAGAGGGGCCCTGCTAGATAGAAGCTCCGCAAGGGGACTACAAGCCCCATGAAGCATAGGGGCTGTGTGTCACATGGACGCATGCGGCCAATCAGGTTGCAAGGATCACTGAGGACTGGTATTGATACTTTTGGCGCGCTGCAAGCCACGCCAGTTGGAGCTGGGACAAGGTAAGGGTAGTTTGTATGTGCAGGTGTCTGTGGCACCTGCACTAGCCCAAAGACACCCTGTTAGGCCCCAGCTAGGCCCCAGCTAGGCCCCAACTCCCCTCAGTTTGTGGTTGCTGCAGGGACAGGCCCATGAGATAGGGACACTGCACTTGTAGTACCATAAAGAGAAGGACCCACCCAGGACGCGGCTGCACCCTGAAATTCAGTGTTCTGGGACCAGATCGCCCCCCCCCCCCTGCTTATCAGACAAACGCTTCATGGTGGCACCGTCCACGCGGGACACCACCCCACGCAGAGGAAGAGGCTACGCTAACATCGCTGGGATCAGTGAATCTACTTCATCTTCTGGCCATACCCGGGTGCAGGTGCACCTGGGCAGGTACTCCAAGTGCACCAACTCTGCACATGTTTGTAGGGCAGCACTGTCTCACGCTTGGGTGGGTTGACTCTTTGGGACATCAGGGTGGTGGGGTGCCCAGGAGCACCCCAGTACTTTGGGGTAAACCCCACCGGGTGTGGACACAGTGTTGGGGTGGCACAGTGAGGGGGTACGGCCCTGCGAGGCCTGAGTGGTTCTGTCTATTTCTATTATTCACATATGTGCAGTAAAAGTGTTATATCATATTAGTGTTTATTCCTTATATTGTCCTGCACAGGGTTATCCCACACTGTTAGGATCCTGCGCAGGTGGAGGCACTGTCACCCGATGGACCACGTACTCTCCAGGCTCCCAGCAGCAGAGGTTCAGGCCTCCTGTGAACCGTAGGTAACACACCACACATACAGTACCGTAGTCACCATATCTCCCAGGGGGTGGGGGAAAGTTCTCTACATTAGAAATATTCAGTATTGCCTAATGCATTATAGATGTAAAACAAATAGTTTGGGATAGTTTTCAACATTTATCCTAAACGACAGATATTTTTAATATGAATTAAGAAGCAAAATCACTACAGCAACCATGAAATTGGGCAATTTCCAGAAAATTGTCAATCACTTTTCAAAATATGTCATTACATTATAGTTAATATTTTACAGACCTAGATGATGACAGAGCACTTTAGGGCAGGGGTTATAAACTCCAGTCCTCAGGACCCCTGGCTGAGCCACTGATTGAGAGACGTATGCTGAAGTAGGCTCTTTGACTGAGCCACTGATTGAGTCACCTGTTATGAAGCAGGGATATCATTAAAACTTGATCTGTTGGTGGGAACTCCTGCTTTAGGGGTTATGCTCTTAAGTGTCTTAGTGCCAATCAGGCACTCTCCTGTCTTCTCTTTTATTACTTTAATTAATCACCTATTCAGGGTCTGCTTGGAAGTAACGCCATGGGTAAGACACCATATAATGTGAAGCTAGCGCAAGGCAGTGCTAACTTCACATGGCGTAAAGCCTGTGCTAATAAGATCACTAATAGCTGTTGGTTTCGCATATATAGCTTTGTGGCTACCCATTAAACTTGGAAGCTAAATAGGTAATGTCCCAATGGGACGGCATTGTTAGGTGTGTGAGGGAGGTGTGAGGGTAGATGGAGTGGTGAAACAGGGTAGGTGCTCGTGGGGGGTATTAGGCCACATGGAGGGAGGGGTTAATAGGGGTTATTAAGACATTGCCAAGCAATGCCTTACTAGCAGCTCTAGTATGCGAGGGAGGGAGGGGAAGAGGTATGAAATTGGACATTTGGTCACGTCCCTTTTGCCGCGCCCAAGTCTTCGGTGTTTGGTCACCGGGGACCCTACGTCGCCACTACTTGACACTCAGCCGCTGCACACTTCGCCAATAAGGTAAGGTAACTTAAGGGGTTTTAGCGGTTAGGGTAGGGGTTAATGATAGGGGTTTTAGTGTACGGGGTTGGTATTGAGGGTAGGGGATTCGGGTAGGAGGTTAAGGTTTTTTGGGTAAGGCATTAAGGGTTTTAGGGTAAGGGGTAGCATTAGTATTAGGGGTTAATATTAGGGGATTTTAGGGTAAGGAGTAAGGTTAGGGGCTTCCCTTGGTGGTGAAGTGGCCTTCGGAGAGATATCCTGGTGGCGAGACGATTATCGGCTAAACGCCGGCGGAGATTTGGTTGCAGCAGAACAGCGACACCACATTTCGGGGGAGGGGGGTAAGGTACTGTAGCGGTAGGGTATTTAGGACATGTTCTGACCCCTTTGGTGACTGAAGGCATTCCTTTACAATGCATTGGAAAGCCTCCGGCATCAAAGGGGTTAAATACTATTCTGCCATAAGGTTTTGCAATACATCCTATTACATTACCCTATAGTATCGTAGAACAGGTTGATATCCCCCATCCACAATTGCATCACAAGAGATGTTTAACACAGTAAATGAATTTACTGTGTAGTAGTTGATGCATTTGTCTTATCGCCACCCATTTATAAATAAATCATTCTGAGTGAGTACGGCAATAATTTATGAATTAACATTTTTCACAGGTGTGATATCAACTATATTTGAACAGTGTTTAGTGAATCCGGGTGCCAGCACCTCAGGAAGATTCATAGGATGGGACATATTTTAAATACTTACAGCACTTTGCAGCTGAATGATGTGTTTTTGGCAAGTCAATTTAAAATAGCCAATAAATCATTTTGGGAGCCAATATGTGTCTGAAACACATCTCCTTATGCTGTAAATGTCAATGTAAAACTCTATATCGACATAACCTTTTACGTTTACATGCAGTTAAATATTCTCAGTCAATTCGCAGGAAGCTGTCACTGCGTGCAATTTTAATTTTAAATATATATATATTTTTTAAATGTGAAAAGGTATCATTTGGAGATGCATGCACTTTGGGCTATTAAATATCAATTTACTAGACTTGGCAATGGTGTATATATACATATCCATACATACAGTATCTTCATGGCAAGCTACCCAGCTATCTGAACAAGCTCCTCACCCCTACCACATGCAGCACTTATCACCTGAGATCAGACTCCAAAAGACTGTTCATGGTCCCAAGGCTCAATAAAGTATCCGGCCGCTCCTCCTTCTCCTACCGTGCACCCCAAAACTGGAACAACCTACCGGAGACTCTCGCATCCACCACCAGTTTAAGTTCTTTCAAATCTAAGGCTGTCTCACATTTTAATCTGGTCTGTAACTGTTTCATACGCCCATAATATATATTTTCTTTAACTGTGCACGCAACGTCTTGTATATATTGTATACCCTGTTCATTTATGTAACTGTATTTGTAACCATGTACTATTTGTTTTACTCTGTGCCCAGGACATACTTGAAAACGAGAGGTAACTCTCAATGTATTACTTCCTGGTAAAATATTTTATAAATAAATAAATAAATAAAAATAATATCAACATTTTTTTTTTACTATTGCTATTAGATATTTAAAAGCCTACTTAACTATATTTTCCCAAGAATAACCTGACCAAGTTTCACCTGGATGTGAGTTTTCTTTCCAAAGTGCTCAACCGCTGAATTGTCCAGGCATATTATAATTGCGTGTTACACATAATAAGCAGGCTAATTACCTTAGACCATCATGTGAAAATAATGGAAATATATTAACCCCTTGGCTGCCCCCCAAAAATTAAACAAACATATTAATCCGTTTACTGACAACCTTGGCACAGAGATGTGTTGTACCCCTGGCAACAAAGGGTTTAAGAAAAAGCCGGTACCCGAAAGTACAATGTGATGATAATTTCTAATTATATTGATCTGATGTCCACGTCACCTTTATTTTAATTATTCTCCACCAACGCTCCTGCATTTGTTTTATTTTCTTCCGTCCGTGTTCTTTTTTCCTCCCCTTTTAATTAGGATTTTGTTGCGGTTACGTCTGCAGCCTTTGTAACGGTATTTGTTTTTAAGCTTTCAATTGAACTCCTGCAGATCGGGCAGCGCGGATCATACAGAACCATTTTGCCATTTAATTTAGGATTTTAGCGCATTTCCTTTAGTGCTTTCAGTGTTTTCTATAATACTTATCTCAGCATATACCACTCAAGGTCGAGGCACCCAGGGGAGACACATCTGAGGCTGGATTTGCACGCCATCTGCAGCGACAACCCTGGGCTTTTAGGAGCTGTGTATGTGTCATACAGGTCTTTAAATCCCCTATGCTGCAGTCCTACTAATTGAGTTTCAAATGTTATAGAAGTCAGTATCAAAACACAGTTGCAAGTGCACTGACAGTAATGTGGCTTACATGTAATGATTACCTAGAATCCACAGTTTGGGAAGATATAATCCAAAATACACAGAGGTGCCAACGCTTAGGACCCAAATGAGTGAGATTTGGGGGTTCTGGATCAAAAAATAGCAAATCAGTGCGTTCATGTGCATTTATCCATAATCATTTTATGTCATACTTTCTCTAGCAGTGCAAACATATGACAATATATGAAAAAGCAGTAGAAAATACAATGTACAGTATATCTTTTTTTCTTTCATTCAATGTTGCATTAAAGCTTGCAATTTATTTATGATGAAATCTGTATTGTTTCTAAATTCTATACAACATGCTGCATAGTACAGCCAGCAATGAATTGACATCATTAATGTTTTCAAATGTATTCATTTAGATATAGATATATAGACTGTATATAGTCATTCAAACTAATGCACCCCAAAAATGCTCATCACCGTGCCATCATGGTAAAGCCTGTATCTTAAAGCGGCAACTTACCATTCTTCAATATTCTTTTACATCATCTGAACTAGGCGGTCCTCCTCCTGAGCGGAAGTGTCCTGCTCTCTGGATACCCGGATCCCTAAATAATATTTTATTTCCCAGCATTCCTGTCATTTTAAAGATGGTCCTGCATGACTTTGTGGCTTACTATTGACCCGCTGGATAGCGGACGACATGGTTTCTCCTTTTGATTTACTGAATAGGAGTAAAAACACCGGCAAATAGAACGGTAAGCATAGAAAGGTAAGCATCTCGAGAACTGCCGGGCGTCCGGAGCTGGCAAATAGCGCGATGGCGCAGATGGCGGTATTTAAATGTCCCGCCTCATGCGGGCCAAGAGGAAGCTGTGATGTCATCTGGTGTGGCTTACTTTTGGCGTGCATGACTGGGACAATTAAACTGAAAAGAGATACTGGCAACACCTACAGAGGTAGGTATATCAGGAAGCAGGGGTCCCAGGAGCTGAAATTAACGCTGCACAAAATAAGCAGACTCAAGATAGGCAAGATAGACTGACCAGGGTTAAGGGAGCCAGTTGCCAACTGGGCTTGTCTAAGCACTAAATATCAAGGCTGGTATAAGTGGTCGGCACTTCTAACTGGAACAAAATAAATCCATCCTTTTTGTACATTGTACATCCAAAGGCCCTTATGTATATGCAAAATCATTTTTGCCGGTTTTTCTAGGGAGGTCACAATCAGCACTTAATGCGACCTGAATGGAAGAGGAGCACCTTTCCTTTCACATCACCGCATGATGTAGCGATCATGCAATCACTGAGGAAAGATCAGAAGATTGCATCTTTCCAGAAGGGGCTTTGTCCCAGATATTAAAGTGTGTTTTATTTATCCTTTTACTTTTCATTTCAAATGGATAAAGATACAAACACATGATGTTCAGAAGAGAAACCACATTTTACAAGAAAAAAAAAAAACTATCTACTGAACATTATTTATGCCCAGATAAAGGGTTTTTTCTAGTAGCTCCAAAATTGTAATTGCAATACTGGGTGGTGAATGAAATGTGAGAAAAAAAACCCGTATTCTCTATTGCAAATAGCATCTTCTAAACCGCTCTATAAAAAGTGACAAACTGCATGATTTAATGTGCAAATCAGCCGGATTATACTTGCTTGACAAGGATTTCCTACTGTACCTTAATACTATCTCTAGTTGTGTATATGTCCCCTTAAACCTCTCTCCAAGTAAATTAGGGAGAGATGTCTGTGCTGAAAAAGGAACAGACCTGAGGTCCCCTGGGAAATATGTTAACATAGTATATTTAAATGAGTCACACATCCTAAAATATATCCTTGATACCAATCAGTCTAATGGCCCTTCTGATGAACGGGATACCAGTATCAGACCCAACAGGATTAGAACTCACAACCTTGGTTACTCAGGGCTCTAGTATTGAACTAAACCAGATGTTGGGGCTCTACACTGTCACATATCTCGCAGGTGCTCCAGGTGTGCTGAATTCATTGAGGGACCGGTGGTATGGCTGACAATCATTGCAGGAGATTCCAGAGGCACATTCCACCATGCCTTGCAACAGCTGATGCAAGACACTGTGGATGGGATTTTAAGAAGCTCCACTCGCACCACCCCCATCACCCACACCACCTGCACACACTGAGGTGCTGTTTGGGACCTTACTAAGCACGTAGTCCCTCCATAGGCTCAGAAAAAAACAATGCTGTCTGAGATTCCCCATTAAAAAATTTGGTTGGTCAAACCCCTTGGAGACACCTCACGAAAAACCCCTGGAAGTTCACAAATCTGCTGCTGGAAATCACTGCTCTAATCCACCATCTTTAGGGTGCTGAACTAGAGGGATCCTGTAACCTCAGGTGAAGCTGCATCATTAACTGTGAACAACGCGTGTGTGTTGATATTCCTTTTGACCCATTTAACCAAGTATATGTGGGACCCCTTGAAGAACCGTTATATACATGTACCCCCCCTCCTAAAGGGTTACTAGCAGGTTAGTGTATGCTGAGCCCCGTGTTACTATAGGGATTCTGACATCACAGGAGAGTATCTAGGATAGGAGGAACGTTCGAGAAATGTTAGGTTCTGGGAGATCAAGAGGAGAGAAGCCTCGGGGAGTTAAAGGGATGTATTCCTAAAGTAATAGAACCGATCAGGACCCGTTTATTTACTATGTTATAGATCGGGGTAGTGCCCTTTAAGATGGGATCCCAGAAAATGACTACTGGAGTCCAGCATGTCCCAAAAGGTGGGAAAGCAGCACACCATAGAGGGCCTCAGGAAAAAGGGCTCCCAGGTGTAGGTGGATCAGCTCTACCCGTGGATACGCACAAGGTTTTGTCTCGGTCTGTATGGAAGTGGTAGTTCCCATACAGGTCAAAGGTATCGTTGTCCATTACAGAGGACCAGCCAGGATTCCCGTAATGAGCCCAGCTTAAAAGGGGTATTACAGATAGGTATTGCAAAGCAAAAAAGGGGGGTCGTGTCCCATAACAGTAGAGCAACTAAGTAGACAACCCCCCCTCTGAGTATTAAGAGTGGGCACTTACAGAAGTATTAGATTCATGAATAAAGACTGTAATGCAGTACAACATTGTCTGATGGGAATGATGTATCTCCGTGCCTGGGGACATGAATAAAGATGTATGTTGTATTACAAAAGTTCCTGGTGCCCATTATTTCCATTCTTGCTATCTCATCACCCAGCCGCCGGAATCCAGCACCCTGAGTCAAGGTAACCCATGCTGAGTAGCTCAACACTGTACACCAGTGGAATCTCCCTAGAAACCGGGCAGGGACGGTTACATACAATTTATTGTAGTGGAGCTAATTACCTAGAAATAATATGAATAAATAACATAGATATTAAATAAGAACAGTAATGAGAAAATATTGAACTAATATATTCTTCTGTTCTTAATCCTTATTTAACTAAGGCAGTTTTCCTTCTGTCTCTTAAATCATGTTACAGTTTCCAGACTGTTTCCCGATTTTAATATCCTTTTCATTGACTGAAATATTGCACAGTTTTACCTGGCAAGGACTTAAGTGAAACACCCCTGTTTTTAGGTGTTGTGCAATACCACAGATTTTACATGTTTTTTTTTAAATGCTGGCTGAACGTGTGGGGTGTTGGCTGCAGCCCATCTTATCCTTCCTTGTAAACCAGTGATGCAGGACTGGCTTTTGGGTAGATCAATAAGCACGGTCGAGCCTGTCGATCTACCTCAGGACTGTCAGACTAACTGTGGGGGCCAGGCGAGCGCTGGAAGTTCCTGCCAGGCCCCTGCCTCCTCTGCCGCTGGTGCGCGCCTCCCACTCCTCCTTTGCTAGTAGGAGGTGCCGCTCAACAGTGGAGGAGGTGGAGGCCCATCAGGAATTTCCAGCGCATGCCAAATGCCCCCCCCCCCCCCAAGGTAAGGTGTGGGAAGCTATTGTGGGGGAAGAAGAAGGTGGGAGGCTATTATGGGGAAGGGAGGCAGGTGGGAGGCTATTGTGGGGAAGGGGGCAGGAAGAGGTTTTTGTGGGGGATGGGGGCAGGTGGGAGGCTATTGTGGGGAGAGGGGATGGTGGGGGCTATTTTGGGGGTGGTGGCTATTGTGAAGCTAATGTTGGGAAGGGGGGCTTATGTGGTGCATGGGGAAAAGTGTGGGGCAGGAGGGGGATTATAGGGGAGGTGGTGCTATTGTGTGTGTTGTGGGGCAGGGGACATGCCATCTCAATGTCTTATGTCAGTACACTCAATAAATGTTATTTTTGGGCCAATCGTTGTGTGCCTATAGTCCTTTTTTTTAGTTTCAAACTATTTTTATGTTTGTTTTTGAAATATAAGCAAGGTAGGGGGTGGATACAGAATAAAAAAAGAAAGGGTGGGTGAAGGACAATAAAACCAGCATAATCAGATCAACAATACATTAAAAAAAAAAAGGATACTAATAATAAGTTTAACAATACTAAAAGAAAACAAGAAATAAATATATATATAGGGGGCGGGGAGAGGCAAGAGACACTGGTGGTAATAACCTTAATCATTTTCCTGAATCTTTGTTGTAGTTTGGTTTGTAACTCTTAAAACATTTTTTCCCATTAAGGAAACATATTTTTTAATTTTTAATATCTTTGAATGTTTAAATGTGTATATCTTGTGTTGTCGATATATCTTCTGGAAAGGCACTTATCCAAGGATTCCAGATTTTTTCAAATTTCTCTGTAGTGTCCATAAATGCCGCAAGTTTTTCCTTTTCTAGAACATGCCACACTTTTTCTGGAAAGACTTGATCGGACGGTATAAATATCTGCTTCCATTGAAGTACTTTTGTGCATCTATCTGCTGTTACCAGATGTGCAATTCATTTGTTTGTTACATATGACACATTTGGCACAGGTTTCACCAACATCATTATTACAGGATCCATTGGCATAGCCACACCAATCACCCTGGTGATCTCTCTCTCTTAATTTTCCTCCAGAAGGGAACATCCTTTGGGCATGTCCAGAATATATGGTATAATGTACCTCATTAACCACAGTTTCTCCAGCACGGAGCACTTGTTCCTTTATAAATGTGCGCTAACCTATCTGTCTTCAGTACCATCTCATCATAATCTTATACCTGTTTACTTTAATTATGGTGCAGACAGATGAGCTCGCTGCAGCCTCCCATATCTCTGCCCAGTCATTCTTAGAAATTTATTTTCCAATATCTTTTTCCCATTCAGTCATATATTACTGTTTTTCTTTTTTGTCTAGGGAACTCAGAATAGAGTAATATTTGAAATCACCCCCTTCTGAAGTGTTTGTATTGTGCACATCGCTTCAAATTCGGCCTGATTTGTGTATATCTGAAATATTCTGAATTTGGAATATTGTATTTATTTTGTATTTCTTCAAATGTGTATATTTTCCATTGAAACATTCAGTGGCATCTTTAATCCTAAATATACCTCTTGTAATCCAAATATTGTTCCTTCCTGGAATGCATCCTGGGGGAATTCTTCATTCCTCCACAGAGGGGTCATGAGCGAGAGTTGTCCCTTTAATCCCTTCCCTCCCACCCCCCAATTTATCTCAAATAATTAGAGTGAATGTAATAACCGGGTGGGTGTATTCTTTTTGGGGATCCACAGTAATGTGTCTATATTCTGTACAGGGATCTCACTCACTTCTACATATCTCCACTCATTTAATCGCTGTGTGGGCCTATGCTAAACTGGTAAATGACTTAATTGTGCTGAAGCATAATATTTCTTTAGTGACGGCAAGGCTAAACCCCCATCTGTCTTTAATGCACTAAGTTCTCTTCTTTTTATTCTTGGTTTTTTTCTTTCCCTAGATAAATGTATACATTTTGCTTTACATATCACTCATAATTTTGGTTGGAATATTAATTAAAAGGCTATGACATAGATGAATATACACATACATATGATAGCCTTATACATATCCAGCATTCCAGTAACTTAAACTTTGAGAGATATGTTGACTCATTGCCATTATGAAAACCTGACTAAACCAGGGGTGCGCAAACTATTAAAGTTGCGGCCCCCTTGCCTTCTCCCCCCCCCCGTGCTCGTGCCCCCTCACCTCTTGTGTCGGCGTCAAATGACGCTCGTGGTCACGCGACATCACGTGACCCCACAGCATCATTTGATGGCGTGTTGCCATGGCGACGGTCATGTGATCGTTTGTCGCCACGTTGCGACGCATCATAGCAGCCTTCAAAATCAAGGTAAGTGAGTTGTAGAGGCCTCACGTGATCCCCCGGCATTTAATTTAAATGCCGTGGAGAAGAGCGCGACCTCTGCAACCGCCCGCGCCCCCCCAGAAAAATCTCCTGCCCCCCCAGTTTGCGCACCGCTGGACTAGACCCACATGGCTTCCTGTGAAACCCCATGGCTCCTATAAATGCTCTCAATGTAGAGCCTGCGAGCACATCAAAATAACCAGAAATTTCAAAAATTGGAATAATACAAAAACTTTTTCCATATGTTCAATTGCCAAACGGCAGGAGTGGTGTATCAAATTGAATGCACTTACTCAAAAAAGTATATTGGAAAAACAAAGATACAGTTACGCAGGAGGGTGTTAGAACATCTAGGAGCAGTAAGAAACAACCTTGACACCCCTGTCGCAAAACATTTACATAGGTTTCATGATGGAGACTAGAGAGTCATGGGTATCGATCATACCAATTTGGGCTCAAGAGGTGGCGACTGGGATCAAATTCTCTTGAAACGTGAGGCAAGGTGGATTTTCAATCTAGAGACCCTTGCCCCACAAGGGCTAAATGAGGGCTTCATGTTCACTCTATTTATTTAACACTCACCCAGAAGTTGAACTATATGAAGGACTTAAGTTTCATTTTTCAGGAGTTCATGTCATTAAACATATTTTTATAACATCTATAATCAATAACACACAAACAAGGGTATATATACAATCCAAACAACAGATATACCATTGGTGATATTAACATAGGATTATTTCCTAAATGTCCCCAATTTTGGATATCACATTTAAAGCAATTATAATTGGAGTATGTAGGCACAATAAGTACAACTGGGATTGGAATACATGCACAACACACTATCTAGGTGTACATCTTTGTCAACATACTTATAAATATATAAAGGCATAATTAAGAATGCAGGTACTATTCTGCCCCTATTACCAATTTCATGTTTGTGTGGGTATCATAAGTTCACTATCAGCTAACACATGCGCAGTTCCTTATACCAACTTTACTCTCGTGGGGGTATCATAATTTGACTATCAGCCAACGCATGCGCAGTACAAAGTATAGTGTTTACATTAGGGATTAATCCGGTGTCAAAACCGAGACTTTCCCTTTATTCCACTTCATGTGTATCCCCTATGCAATTAGTAAAACTTCCCCTATGTGAGGAGCGTTGTCAGAGTACATACTGGTACATACCACATAATGGTCATCTTATTCAGCTAGATAGGAACCAAGATTTTACGAAACCAAATGGGTTAAACCTAGCAATTAGTCAACAGACTCGGGAGTGTATAAATATGATGACACAGAAGAACATGCCCCACAGCCAATCAGGAGCCTTGACAAAGCGCGTTAGCGCACACAACGATCGTTGGCTGAGGCTGACAAACAAACAGGCTGTATCACTGTGAGTCAAACATTCTCTCTTAGGCACGTTCTAAAGTGCCGTGCGTGGATTTTTAGTGATGTCAGCCTTTCTATACGAGGGCCGCGCACGCGCACACAGCAGGGAGAAGGGAGCCGACAGACAGCGTCGAAGATGAAGAAATTAACCTTTTTTGCGCCGCTGCCTGCGCTCAAATGTTTGTATTAGTGTGTATGTATGTATGGGTGCGTGCGTGTGTGAAATAAATGCACAAATAAAAAAAATTATTAAACTTTTTTTTTATTTAAAAAAATCTTACTTAAGACTTAATTTCACTCACACAGCATATACACACACATACAGCTGCGGCTAAACTTAATCTGAAGCGGCCGGCACCGCAGGTAATTTAAAACCCCGTGCAGACGCGGCCATTTTTTTTCCAGGCGCCTCAGGCGCTTCTATTGTTCAGCGCCATTAGGCGCTGATTGGAGAACCGGCCGTGCGCGGCCGTGAGATGCGCGGCCAATTCCGGCCGGAAAAAAAAAGTGAGAAAAAAGGCGGTTAAGCTTTAGATTAAGCTTAGCCGCGGCTTGTCACACACATACACACACATACACACACATACACACACATACACACACACACATATACACACAAATACACACAAATACACTTACCTGCAGCTCCCGGCACTATGTACAGGAAAAGCGTGCGGCACGTGCACGCGCGTTCGATAGGAACACGTGGCCGCACGGCCGCATCCTGTATATAACAGCCCTTACGCTTCTACAGATAGCTTTATGGTTGCAATTTTTGAGGTTAGTTAGTGGTTCAAAACGCCACATAATTAGTTAGCAAATAGCAGCCTCCACAATATCCCAGGAAATACAAGACTGGGTCTGACAGCCAAGTATGCAACTGAACTCAGATCATATGATACCTTAATGCCTGAAACTGACATCAATTGCTGTGAGTGTTAAGATTAGTGGTTCCTTATACCACATATGCGAGATAGCCTTATACATATCCAGCATTCCAGTAACTTAACTGGATCTTTCTTGCTTTTAAATTTGACCATGTACTGCCAGGGTCAGACATATTTGGAGACTTACTATTATACAGAGTCAACAATGCATTAGGTTACTTTGTCGACTGTGACTTAATGCAACATCAGTATCCGCTCACTTGGATACATTATTGTAACTTTAGGGACACTTTCAATCATACCCCTAAACGAATTCACCGAGGCTTAAGCATCAGACAATACTACGGTAACTTTGTAGTCTCAATTATAGCAATTATACAATGAGATTGTAATGAATACCTTTCCCATCAGAAATAATCTGTAACTGAAGTATCAACAGGGTCAGCATTGGCTCATTGAATTCTGACAAACTAATGTCAGACCTTTTCTTTGATTAAGTAATCTGTGACTCTGTATATTCATTGTTCTAGCATCAGCTAATATATACTGATAATTTTAGTCAGGTGTTCTCTATCTGCATGGAAACACGCTATATATTCAGTCTCCACGGTCTTGATACACCCCTAATTAGGCAATTATCCTGGTCATATGTTATGACTTTGTCTTCTTGGTACACTTTAATTTAACTTGGATATTATTAAAAATTATTTTTAAATTGAATTCATATACTCATCTACTGGTAACCGAGTGCTCGCCTAGCTGAGTTCTTTTGCCTTTGGCATATTATGAAATAGATAAAGCAATTTAGGGTGAGAATTCATCTTTACTGATATTATTCTGCCAATCCATGAAATACAGTATTTATTCCATTCTTCCAGATCTCGCTTAACTGCGCACGCACGCGCGGGGGGGGGACGAAGGGGGGTGCAATTGCGGGCTATCTGAGCAAGCGGGAAAGTATAAAAAATGTATTTACAAAAGCACCGAGCATGCGCGCGCGCATCGCATGAGCCTGAACTTGCATATATTTATATATATGCAAGTAACCGCACCAAGTGCCGCCCGCTCAGCGCCAGGGCTCAGCCTAAAGCTCCAAATATTTAGCGGACAAATACACTCCCAGATATTTGATACCATCTTTTTCCCATTTAAAGTAAACGTTTAATTTCAATAATTTTAGCATCCCTGTCTCTACTCCTAATACCAGTGCTTCTTATTTTGTGTTTTTTATTTTATAATTTGAGAAAAAGTTGAATGCTGAAATCTCCTCAAATAGATTAGGCAGAGATGTCAGTGACAAAACAATGGTACCGGGCGCTTCTTATAGTGACTAAATTATAATAGTAAAGTGATATAAACGTGATGAATAATTGTGAAAAATATATAAATACAGTATGTATAGTGAAAAAAATCCTTCACCAAATGTGAAAAAAATATAATTAGCAGCTCTACACCCTTAAAGGACTGTCCAGGTCCAAAGTTCTCACTTTTTCTTCCAGGTGGGGGGAGCGCTCAAATCTTGGGATGGTATACAGGGAAAAAAGAATGGAAGAAATAATAGTGCAGACCAAATACAATATGTCTGCACTATTTGAGAGAGGCTGAGATACCATCATTGCTGTCCCGTACGGTATTGCCATTTTCCTACCTCACGGTTTGTGACTTGTGAAGATGCTTTCAGATTCTTTCTGAATAACGTGATAACACAAATGACAAACCGTTCGATGGGGTCGTGCCAAACCGTTCGATGGGGTCATGCCAAACCGTTCGAGATGGCAGCAAAGTTATCGAAGCTACTAGAATAGGCCCCTTTATCTCTGTCTATTTCTCTTTTTTTTGCTGTCTACAGTGTCACTCTCTCTTCCTCTTCTCTTTACTCTCTCTCACTTTCTTACTCTCTTCCATCCCCCTTGACCATTGGAGTCCCCCTGGAACTCAGGTACTTACGGGGGCAAAAACGGTTTCATGCTGTATTTATAACATTTGTCAGGTGAGCCTGATCTGCCGATCAGACAATGTAAAATGACACCCTCAAACTCTACTCTTAGCTAGTGCTACGTTTCCCTCCTGCTTCTCCTTGTGAACTATGACGAAGATGTCCTGTCTGATACTTAGTGAATCTGATGTTTTGGGTTAATGTGGGGGGACACTACAGGGACAGCATCTATATTTGTAGACAAAATTCAGGAGTGTGTCTATACGTGCAATAACAAAATGTATGCAAGAAGCAACTGCCACTTTGATTAGAGTTTTTGATGCTACTGTAAAGGTTCATTAGGTTGAAGTATTTATTTTCTACTGAAAGAGTAATAGATGCATGGAACAGAGTTCTAGCAGAAATAGTTGGGGTAATGGCTAAGAAAATCAAGAGCGCTTGATAGGAAGAACCTCAAAAAAGGAAAAAGTGTAGATTGTTCAAATGAATCTGGACTGTAGTTAACCCATATTTCTATGTAAAGCTAGTCACTGACATACACTGGTTCTATCATCATCAAGAACCTCTTAGGCCAGGGCTGGCCAACTCCAGTCCTAAAAGTCCACCAACAGGTCAGGTTTTCAGGATATCCCTGCTTCAGCACAGGGGACTCAATCAGTGGCTCAGTTAGACTAACCGAGCCGCTGATTGAGCCACCTGTACTGAATCAGGGTTGTCCTGAGAACCTGACCTGGTGAGAACCCTTGAAGATTGGAGTTGACCAACACTTGTCTTAGGCTAAGACCCCGCTCCCTCAGTCAGCGCGCCCGCACTGCAGACAGGCGGCGCGATGACAGACAATTGACTGCTACCAGCGGTGTGTGGGGAGCGGGAGATACAAATGTTCTGCCTCTCGCGCATCACTGTTCCCTCCTCCCGAGCCGGCCAAAGTAACAAAAAAAACCAAGACACACACACCCAGTTCCTTCCCTGCTCCCCTCCACTCACACACACACACAGGCACTCACAAACACACACACACACACACGGGGGGGGGGGGTGAATCAGAGCAAGGAGGGAAATCGGAACAGGGATCGGGCAGAGGGGGGAAATCGGAGCAGGGGGGAATCAGAAGGGGGGGTCGGGCAGAGGGGGGATCGGAACGGGGATTGAAGCTGAAGGGGAAATCGGAATGGGGGGGATCAGAGCAGAGGGGGAAATCGGATTGGCTGCTGGGATGTCACGTGACGCGACACTGGCCAAAACTCAAGCTCCTTGTAGCTCCGGCTGGCTGACGCATCACAGCATGTAGTCAGCCACGCCGGAAGGAGCCAGCAGGGGCAACTAGAACGGGGGCAAGCAGCTGGTGGCCCGCGGCCGCGCGCGCCACTGGCTGCAGCGGGACCAAAGCCTTAGGCTATACAGGCCTATACAGGCATACCGCGCATTAACGTACGCAATGGGTCCGGAGCATGTATTTAAAGCAAAAATGTACTTAAAATGAAGCACTACCTTTTTCCCACTTATCGATGCATGTACTGTACTGCAATGTCATATACGTGCATAACTGATGTAAATAAGGCATTTGTAACAGGCTCTATTGTCTCCCCGCTTGCGCACAGCTTCGGTACAGGTAGGGAGCCGGTATTGCTGTTCAGGACGTGCTGACAGGCGCATGCGTCAGCTGCCGTTTGCCTATTGGGCGAGTGTACTTAAAGTGAGTGTCCTTAAACCTGGGTATGACTGTGTATAAAATAGAAGGCATTGCATGGAACTTTATAATTACGGTAGTGTTGTAGTACAATTGAGGTCAATCTCCTAGAAGCAGAAACATGCTGCTGGTAAAACTGTAGCAGCTTTTCACAGACAAAGAGTGGGGGTACCTGTGGGATTGAGAAGTACGGGGAAGGAATGAAGGGGGGAGGCAAGAGTGAACTGCTGAAATCCCTGGCTATTTTCTCTGTTGTGCCAACAGTAGCGTGTAAAGCATCGTCCATGCAAGAGGAATAGCGTGTCAAGCTTCCCCAAGGGCCCTGGTATCATTTCTTGTTATTCTCCTTCCCTGCGTTCTCCCCCCCCCCCCATCCCCTCACACACACTCACCATGCAGCGCTCCCATTAAAAGGCCAGCGAAGGGGAAGCAGAAAGCTTTCGACTCCCAGAGCTCTCAATTATCTAAGATGAAGGAAATAAAATACATGGTTAGGGTAAAAAAAAAAAGCAGACATTTGTGTGTCATTGCTTTGTGTTATTGCTTATCAGAGCCTGTGTACTGTGTATATAAAACAGTCAGGGGTCAAGGTAATTTTTTTATTTAATTTGAATACTATTGCATTGTACTAAAAGGTTGTAGAACAAGCAGAAGTCAATGTTTAGGAGCAGGGATTTGCTCTGCCCCTCTGGCAGTGAAGAGATTGAGGCCAGGTATACTAATCAATGCTAAACTGCAAGGCCACCTCTCAGCCCATTCAAATAAAGGGCCTGACACATTTTCCACCTATACACACAGAGTCAACAAAGTGCCGTGTGAAAATAATACTTAGAATTATACACTTTTTGCAAAGAAATCTAGGGATTGCTGGTGAGTCGCTATAATTTTCTGTTTTTTCCTAGAGAAATAATGCTTAGCTGATTTCCAGCAAATGTGTTTGAACACTGCTATTTCTTTGTGAAATCGGACTTTGGCTAGGAGTAGGGTTATCATTTTGCCAATATTATAGGGGAATTCAAAAACCAATTGCTTTGATTATTATTATTATTATTATTATTAGCGTATATTTGTGAAGCACCATGATATTCCACAGCGCGGTACAATGGGGTACAGAGGTATGTATATTACAAAAACATAAACTGACATACAGGTGAGGACCAACAGATAAAGAGGTAGTGAGTGCCCTGCTCGTCAGAGTTTACAATCAGGAAATCCTTTCCCTTTGTGGACACATTTTATTAAAACTTGAAATAATGCATCAATGATCCAAAAAATGTTACCCTAATTCTAGCTGATCAGGCAACTATTTACAGCAAGAGACTACAGATGTACAGTAAGCAGGACATATGGAGGTGTGGCACAGCAGGATGTTGGGATTCTCTTAATATAGGGGAGAACAGATATAGATACTGTACGTCTACGCACTGAGAATATATAAGGCCGTGATTATACCGGAAATCGCGCGCGACGCCACGCAGCTTCAAAGCAATCAAATGCAATGAGAGCACACATACCAATCGAGATGGTAGCGTCGCAACGTGCTGCAAAGCTTCTGTCTCGTGAAGAGATTTGAGATTTAGTTTTTCACAGGCGACGGCCGCATCACGTGATTTGCATGGCCAATCACAGTGCATCTTAAACAAACCAATCACACACATATATATATCTATATATATATCTATATATATATAAATATATATATAGATATATATATAGATATACAGAACAATGGAAAAACAGATACTGTGCGGCGCCTAATGTTAATTACTATATAATGTGACCTTTCACTTGCAATGAAAGTGAATGTTGCCAATGCAACCAGAGATAAAAATAAATCGCCAATGCAACCCAAAACTAAAAATAGAAATAGAAACACCATTAGACAAATATACATACAATATGTCCAAGTGATACAACCATGGAGAATGTCCTTACTAAAAGTGTTCAGTCGCTCCAAATATGTTGATTGGATCAGGTGAATCTCAGCACATGTGAAGAGAAAAACATGCCAAACATAGTAAAATACTGTTGGTAAAAGTTATGATTAGCCAACTAATACACTAATAATGAAATCCTCAGAGGTAGGAATAAAGCAAGAATAGTAAGCTCTATGACTATATTTGTTTTTTTAGTGTTTTAACTTGTACTGTATGTCACTGTTTGTTGTTCATACATAAATAAATTAAATTGTTTATATCATTTTTGCAGCTGACCTGGAGTGCCCCTGTTTTTTTTAGTTTTTAGGACTCTTGCCCTTCTCTACTTGTTTTAAAGCTTAAGCACTACCTCACCCTTTCCTAAAGTCTCTCCAGCACCCTCCAAAGTCACCGACCTCACCGATTCAAATGCCTCCACTGTCCACACAGTCAGACCCATCACCCCTCCACCGACAAGACAAAATCCAGAGGCCTGACCCGAACCCCTGCCCACCAACCAAACAAGCTCTCAATGCACATAACCCGACCATAATGTTCCCACCCCTTCTCACCACAAAGACATCTTAACATTTACTCTATAATCTAAGCTATATGTAACCTCGCTATTGTTTTACTGACTAATGTACAGCGCCCTGGACAATGGTACAATGTAAATGTTGTTATAAATAAATAAATAAGCACCTCTCTAGCATCAGAGAGTAAGGATTATGTAGGAAATAATTAAAGAGTACTGTACAAACATGGTTGTTCACCAGTTAAAGTGTAAATAGCACAGAGTGTCTTGATGGGAACAGCATTAGCAATGGCTGTATGTATGTATGTATGTATGTATGTATGTATGTCTTTATTTATATAGCGCCATTAATATACATAGCGCTTCACAGTAGAAATACACGTGACAATCATATAAATAACAAATAATACAAATAACAGAACATGGGAATAAGTGGCACAGACATAAAAATTAACATTTAGGAAGAAGAGTTTCTGCTCCGGAGAGCTTACAATCTAATTGGTAGGTAGAAAGAATGTACAGAGACAGTATGAGGGCATTCTGGTAAGTGCGTCTGCAAGGAGCCAAGCTTTATGTATCATGTGTATAGTATCAGCCACAGAGCTACTAGTATGCTTTGTTAAGGAGGTGTGTTTTAAGGTGGGTCTTAAAGGTGGATAGAGAAGGTGCTAGTTGGGTATTGAGGGGAAGGGCATTCCAGAGGTGTGGGGCAGTCAGTGAGAAGGGTTTAAGGCGGGAGAGGGCTTTAGATACAAAGGGGGTAGAGAGAAGACATCCTTGAGCAGAACGGAGTCGGGATGGTGCATAGCTGTTAATAAAGCTCCTGTTTGTATCATAAAAGTTCTTGGCGCCCTTCGCTATTACATCAGTATATAAACGCCGAGCCTGCATGGATCCATCATCTAGACAAGATGTGAGGGACTTTGAAAAGCCATATATATATATAGCCAGCTGATGTAAACTCCTTAAGAGCCGGGCAGGGAGGGTTGCACAGATACAAAACATTTCCATGCAACATCCCCATTCAGTGCTTAAGAACAGGTTTAAATAAGGTTAACCTATTTTTAAAAATAATGCTTTCGTTTATAACCTTATGAAATCAGTGTTGAATGTCTCACGCCGTACCGTATTGGAGCACGAGAACACAACTTCTTTGATGCACTTTGACCAATCTATATATTTTAAACCCATTACACTTGTAAAGATAATCACTGTCTGCTTGTGCTGATGAAGTTACAGTATATGAAAAAGCTTTTTCCTGAAAGTTCATCTTCAAACCTGGGTGGCCATTCATCCAGCTGTTTCCGTGACTGAGCTGGGTTTTTGGCAGATGGGTTAAAAAACACTACAGAGAAGAGAAACACTTTCCTTCATGAAAGAAACATCAGCGCTAATCAAATCACCGCAGTGGCACGCGACAGGCACTAGCACCTTATTCATTCTTTATAGCAGATTACAGTACACATGAAATAAAATAAAAGGATGGAAAGAAAGGTAGGACCACTTTTAGGGTGGTGCAGATTAGAGTTGACACCTGTCTTTAATCCTATCATAAAGGACATGGGTCCTGTCTTTGCCAGCAAAGATCATCTTTCCTGTCTTGCCTTCAAATACTTTCTGGGCAAGCTACCCGTCTATCTGAACAAGCTCCTCACCCCTACCACATGCAGCACTTATCCTCTGAGATCTGACTCCAAAAGACTGTTCATGGTCCCAAGGTTCAGCAAAGTATCCGGCCACTCCTCCTTCTCTTACCGTGCACCCCACAACTGGAACAATCTACCGGAGACTCACAGCTGCCACCAGTCTAAGTTCTTTCAACACTAAAGCTGTCTCACATTTTAATCTGGTCTGTAACTGTTACATAACGTACGCCTATAATATATATTATCTTTAACTGTGCATGCAATGCTTTGTATATAATATATACCCTGTTCACATATGTAACTATGTATTCATAACCATGTATTATTTGTCATCTTAACTCTATGCCCAGGACATACTTGAAACCGAGCGGTAACTCTCAAATATTTTCTTCCTGGTAAACATTTTATAAATAAATAAATAAATAATGTCCTGGTTGTGTTGTTGAATGTCCTCTATAGCCTTTGATGCCATGAGTTTGATATTACTCCTTGATCTAATAAAAAGGAATGGTTAGTAGCCAACCCAGGACTACCCTCCTCTATGTTTATCTTCCTGTGCATAAGCATTTGGGTCTGCCAGAATCCTCTTTCCAATCTAAATAACTTTAAAATAAAAGGGGGGAACAGAAATAGAATTAGCCCATGTCAGATCACAGATTCAAGTTGAAAGAGGGGCAGCAAAAAGCAACTAGCCATTTCTGTAGCTGGATTGGTAATGGATAAGAAAAGTGAAGACCATTATTAAAATATAGAGTATAGACTGTGTGCAAACCCAAATGTAATTGGGAAATGAACAAGCTAAACCCAACTACTTCCCCGTAACACCCATGAGCCATGAGGTTACGGAATGGACATTTAGCCGTAACCACATCGCCACTGGTTCTCCGCCGCAAGCTCTACTCACTGTAAGTCACCTTTGCGCCGGTCACCTTGCCGTCATCCGCCATCCGCAGGGTACCTTGCGCGGCCGCCATTCTGACTGCATTTGTGAGCGCGCCTGTGCATGCGCACCAGTTGGACACTCAGCATGGCCGCCAGCAGCTAGGACACATTTTAACATTTCCTGCAAGAAATTAAAAAAGGTGTGCTGGCTGTTGCAGGCCGCGTTGGTCTTGCTGATGCGCACGCACGGGCGCGCTCAAAAATGTAGTCTGAGCGGTGGCCGCAAGAGGTGCCCTGTGGTTGGGAAGATCCGAGGACATGTAAGATGGTCGGAAGGTAGCGAGGTGAGCGGTGGCGAGGCGACCTGCGGTGAATAGTTCTGGTGGCGGAGCGCCAGTCGTGATTTGGTCGCGTTCAAACATCTTAGACCGCATGAGCTTTTCCCTTGCATGTAACGACTTACCCATGCCTCGTGCTGCACACCACTCCTTTTGCCAATAAACACACCATACAACTTCTTGGGAGAAAATAACGGCCACAGCTTTATTTATAACAACAAGATAAATGTAACTTTATTCCCAACTAAGGACCCATCCAGATTGCTCCACCCAATCTACTGGAGCTCAAGGTATATGCTCAGCTCGTGCTCATCTAGCAATTCAGTACATTAGTCTGAATGGCACAGAGCCCCATATAGAAGATCACCACCATTCCAATCACAACAGCCTGGAATGCTACCACCTTTCCTAATTAAACATGTACGTAATCTGATACCTCCCTCCAGGAGCCAATAATGACAGTCACCACCTCCCCAGACTAAAATTACTCCCACCACCAGCAAAGTAATTTAAAAAGTCTTAAACGGGTCTTGCGATCTACCACCAGCCTCACTTCCTTTTCCAGCATGCCTTGCCACACAAAAATCAAGATATAGCTCCCTATATCAGATAGATAAACTTCCTCCTCTCTAAACAGGCCTTTTGGCCCCCTTCCAGGTCCTCATGCCGTATTGACCCCCCCTAAATCTAGCATGAATTCCGCCATCGCCTTATTAACTTTCTTCCTAGATCTGTCTACTGCTGCATCATTTGTAGCCCCATGCCAGCGCAACATAGGATACACCTCCAAATAAACCAACATGATAGGTCAAAAACTCACCACTAACAGCGCTAATTCTCACTGCATGTTCCTCATTACGTGTAACAATTGGACCAATGCCAAATCGTTCACTCCCACATGCAGCAAAATGATATCAGGAGGGGCACTATCCATCTCCCTGCACAATAACTCAGGAAGCAGTTGGTCCCAATGCATTTCTATACTGCCAACCCACAACATCCTGGCCATGTCTACCCTCATCCCCAACTGCTTTCCTCCTGGCCTACTCTCAGCTCGCTTCCCAGCCCAGTGAACTTATGAATCCCGCACAGCCAGACTTCCAGCAGGGCTTGACCTGAACAAAAACATAAATAACAAAATCAACCACTGAACGCTTTAAACAATTTGTACATGGTCTAACATAACCCCTAAAACGCCCTGATGACCAACTCTTTAGTGGCTGCCTCCCCTAGGCCCAACCTCGTGGCTTCAGATGCCCCCCCAATTCTGAAAGAGTGGGACTTGATTATCAAGTCCGCAAAACCCACTAGCTCCACACATTTCTTCAGAACTCATACAAACTGAAAATGGGCCACCGCAGTCCCGTCCTCATGTATTAAAAAGGACCCCAGTTCCCTTTTCCTGCTGGGTGCATTATTGAGCTAAACCACACTGACACGGCATCCCACTCTATGTCCCCCCCCCACCTTTGTTCAAGGTGCTCACTATCTCGCTAATGCACATGACCCCAAAGAAGGCCAGGCAAAAGGCTACGCTAAACAACTGCACTTCGTACTTAGAAAAACACGCTTCACATGTTGCCCCTACTATATTGTCCAGCATGGCTGCCAGAATCCAGGTCCTATCATCCTTGGATCTGGTCGCCCTTTTCCAACCTACCACTACCCTACAGTACATATCACGAAATCCTTTGTATAGTCCCTGTCTCCCTTCAATTTTAAGAAAGAGACTCGCACCCAAAATTTCGCTACCATTGAAGCTGAGCCCCCCAACTACTGTTTCAACCTCAACAGCTTATCCATGATTGCCTCTATCCTTGAACCCTCTATACTCTGTTCTTCCACATCTGTACTAAACCAGACCCACCATTCCTCCCAGGCCCTGGTGTAAGCTTATCACGGACACAGGGCCACCAAAGCCCTAACCAGCTCCATCACACCTGAACTGCTTCCTGCCACAGCCTTTGTGGGCAGAGCTTCCCCGTCGTAGCCACTCCCAGAACCAACTCCCGTAACGCCTGCAAACTGAAATCGAGAAAGGGCACCTGCTATCTTGTTCTCCAATCCTGGGACGTGCCTTGCCTTGAGCCATATATTATGATCCAGGCACTTTAGGACCAGCAACTGTACCACCACCTGAGATGAGGACGATAGCCACCATGCCCATGTTGTGTGTCTGGAAGATGACCTCCATGTTGGCCAGCTTTGTTCCCTCATAGCTCTACCGCCACAACCAGTGAAAAGAGCTTTAAGAACGTCAAGTTCCCCATACATTTCTGCTTCCTCACTCCTTCGACCATTGCTCAATGCATCAACGCACCTTCGTTCCTCAAAACATGCCCCAAAACCTACGGATCCAGATGGATCCGTAAATAGCTCTATCCACCCACTCTCCACTACTCCTTGCAAAGCCAGCATGAGCCCATTGTACCGCCCTAGAAAGGTGTTCCAAATTTGCAGCTCCCCCTTGACTTGCTCGCTAGGGCTGTCTCTGTTTCCTCTCCTGTCCTCCACGTGTGGTAGCGTGGTGCAGAGTGTAGCACACATGTGCAGGAACCGGGGCCTTCAATAGGTGTCCTTAGGATGCCTGTCCGTTTTTGATAGCATAAAAACGATCAGAAAAAAGCAGGAACGGTACACTTGAGTGTGTACTGATGGTGGGTAATAAAACCGCCAGCCACAACAGTCGCGACGTGTTTCGTTTACCTAAGTAAACTTCTTCAGGCTATATTGCCTGAAGAAGTTTACTTAGGTAAACGAAACGCGTCGCGACTGTTGTGGCTGGCGGTTTTATTACCCACCATCAGTACACACTCAAGTGTACCGTTCCTGCTTTTTTCCGATCGTTTTTATGCTATCAAAAACGGACAGGCATCCTAAGGACACCTATTGAAGGCCCCGGTTCCTGCACATGTGTGCTACACTCTGCACCACGCTACCACACGTGGAGGACAGGAGAGGAAACAGAGACAGCCCTAGCGCGCGGGTCTGATCTCTTAGAACTGAGATTACCCTTCATATTTCCTATGTGATGCCCTACTCCTGTGATAGACACCAGATCGGGGATTATTAAAGAAATTTTATATGTAAGTTACTAATTTTATTATTTGTTGCTAATACAATATCTATCTCTCATCTTGGTGCGCTTTTGTGTTTTTTCTTGTTTTGCTGATATTGGTATCACCATCGGGGTTCCGGTGGAGACCACATTTGGAGGTGGGGGAGACACCTCATAAACACAGAAGCAGCAAGAGAACTGAGAGGGATCAACAATCCAAGCTTAAAGAGCCAGAGCGCGGACTGAGCTTTTCATCCCCCTTGACTTGCTTTGATACCCTGATAAAGTGGTGCTGCGATTTTACCCCTGCCATTGCAAATGCCAATCGCCTCTCAAAGACCCTTCCCATTGGTAGGATCCTGATTGTGAAGTTGAGGTGGCCTAACAGGGACTGGAACTGCCTCATTATGGCCTTCTACAGCCCTATAAACTCCCTCTCCATCGGCGGATTAGTCAAAGTCTTGATTCGAGCGGATTTTAACCAAAAATCCACCCTTGCATTTAATCCACACGGATTTCAGTGAAAATTCACCCTTGTGTCCAATTCATGCGGATTTCAGTAAAAAAAATCTTCCAAGCCGCGTGGATTTCTATCACAAAATCCACCCTATGTTCAATCCTCGCAGACTTTAAACAAAAATTCCGCCCCCCTAACCCACGTGACTCTAACCAACAATACTCCCTCCACCCGTTCAACCCACTCAGACCTGGCCTAAAATTTGCTCTCCCTCTTAATCCACGCAAATTTTACCCAAAATCCGCCCTTGTTACATATCTGTCCCCCTGTTCAATTCGCACCGACTTTGAACAAAATTCGCCCCTTGAGTTCAATTGGTGCTAGCGTTCCTGACCCCAATCAGTGAATTCCGTGAAAAAACACATGCCCGCGGAATTCACCATTTGCTGTAGGATCATCAAATGACAATCCACCAACGGATACCGGAATCCGCATACCAGACCACCCAGCAAAATACAACAACAACAAAAAATCTCCCCTCCCAAGCCCACTCCGTAAAAAATCTGCAGGCCAAAAACCCTTCCGGCCGAAATTCCCACCTCCCAATGAAGCACTCGAGCCAGCAGCCACTCTGGACCACGCCAACCTTTCCTTCAACCACTGTAAACAGCAATTCTTCCTTTGAATCACAGTGGAAAATTCCCATTCTAGGAAAAGATCATCAAAAGCCTTCTCAATAGCATCCCTCTTCTGTTCCACTTAAGCTGCGCTTATAGTGCCGGCGACACGACGTTGCATCAAAACAAATGCATTGCCGCCGTTGCACTCATAAAAGGGTGATGTCATTGATGAAAATATAATGTCATTAGGGGCTACGAAAATACTACTATTTTAGTTTGAAACTTACTTCAGCGGAAAAGTGAAACTCTGTGTTTATTTTTACTGCATGAATATAGCATAAAAAGAAGGTCCACATAGCGTTGCTTCAGTCATCAGGAGTATTGGGCTTTTGTATATTAAAGCAGTGTCATGCGGAACAATCATTTCCATGTCTTCTATCCTAGCCACGTCATTTTGCACTTATTCATAATCCTGCTTCTCTAGTAATCACAATACATCTACAATGCTGCTAACAAACTCCCTGCTTCTCTTATACTGTTGTATACATTTACAACCTTATTGGCTCTGTCTATTTACTGCCACGTCCAGTGCTGAAGAGGTTAAATAGAGATGGAACACAGAAGCATACTCCAGTGGAGCTTGCACAAAGCAGCCTGCAGCCTGACACTAACAGCATGCTGTGCTGGCAAGGAGATCGCAAAGCAGAAAGCATTGATCTGTTTGCATGTTTCCGTGACAGCATTTTCGTGCCTGGATAGCGTGTGGATTTTATTCTATTCTTGTCAACCTTGTGAAAGTTGACATGGCAATGATGGCGTGCTGGGATCTCAGTGACTTAGATGCAGTAGGGGAATGAATGGAGGGGAGCAGCAGGAGGGGATGTTTGTTGGCTTGTAGATGCCAAGATTGTGTAAGCACATTGACCTGGCATAGTCACTGATCCCTGGCACCCTGGTCCTTCTCTAAGGACCCTTGGTGAATGCCAGTGCACTGTTCTTTAATAGCTGAAGTGGTCAAATGGCGATTTAAACTGACAGGACCAGCATTACTAACTGTGTAGCTTCCCTCTGCTTTTCTTTTTGCAGCCCAGGGGTGTGATGAGAAAATGCCAAAAATCTGCGAGGACTCGGGGTAATTTCTATCTGCCTTTATATTAACTCCGTTACTGCCAGGCTGGGCTTTGATGGCTTGCATGAAATTCATTGCAGCCCCCACAGCAAAGGGATTCAAAGTTACCTAGTTCCATAAAGACATACAGGCATACCCCACATTAACGTACACAATGGGACCGGAGCATGTCTGTAAAGCGAAAATGTACTTAAAGTGAAGCATTACCTTTTTCCCACTTATCGATGCATGTACTGTACTGCAATCATAATATACGTGCAGAACTGATGTAAATAATGCATTTGTAACAGGCTCTATAGTCTCCCCGCTTACGCACAGCTTTGGTACAGGTAGGGAGCCTGTATTGCTGTTCAGGACGTGCTGACAGGCGCATGCGTGAGCTGCTGTTTGCCTATTGGGCGATATGTCCTAAGTCGCGAGTGTACTTAAAGTGAGTGTCCTTAAACCGGGGTATGCCTGTATATCCATCGAGTTCAATCTATGTTAAATTGAGACGCCAGATACTTCTCCTATATTTGTATTTACAGGATATTGATCCAGAGGAAGGCAAATAAAAAAAACCCAGTGACATATTATCCAATGATATCTCAAAGGGAAAAATAAATTCCTTCCTGACTCCAGGAATGGCAATCAGATTACTCCCTGGATCAACATCCTTCCTGTGTGTACTACTTTGGTATATCTCTGCACACCTTTAATTTCTAAAAATGTCTAACTTTTTTTTTAACTGTTTATTTTCACAATGTTTTATGGGGTACAGAAAAGAGAGGCTTGGGGGCATATGGAGACAATATCATATACTTTCAGTTGCTGTACATAACCTTTTTCTTAAGGATAGCTACAGTATTGTATCTGCCATCACAGTCTCCATGTGTGGTAAATTCTACATTCTAACTGCCCTTACTGTAAAGAAGAATTGGGGAGCACAATGATCATCACATATGAAAAATAAGATTAAACAACATGGTGCAATAACGTTTGCGAAGTGTTGAGACTTGGTAATATCTATGAGATGAGAACTCACACTTTTGCAAATAAAATCAGGCTTTTAAAAATCTTTATTTGTTTTTTGAAGAGGTGTGTAACCAGGGTTACGTTCCCTACATGCACAGGACCAGGTTCCTACTTATCAGTGGGGATCTAGTTGACCATTGGTGGGAGGAATGGGAGTTCTCCGCAGAGGAGATTGCCAAAGTTACAAGAAGGTGAGAGCAAGAAATAAAGTTGGGAGTTATACAACCCACCGGATTACAGTAGTCATACATTTTTATGAGCAGCCCACTCAGGAGCCCTTATTCTGGGTGTTACCAGGACAGGATTGCGGCTGCAAATGAACAAAAACTAGCCAGGCCGAAAGGTTGACAGTCCAGCGTTATAGAAAGTCTCATGGGTTTGAGCACCCAGCCTGACCTGTTTCCCCAACAGCATCGGCGGGATTTCAGATCTTCTGTGAGCAACAGGTATGCAGCAGAACTACATACCTGGTAGCCGGGGAATCTCCCAGAGGGTGGGGAATACACTTATAAACCTAATCTGGTACAGTTCATGCTATGATATGTTTCCTTCTATTGTCTGAGATTACCACGACACTGAACAGATAGAACTTCACCGCACAAGTTTGTCTCCAGGTTACACCCCTAATCAAAAAACAAAAAAGATTTGGAAAAGTAAACAATGGAGGAAAGAACCCCAGTAGAGCACTCATACACTGTGTTGAGATGATGGTGTAAATTTAAAACTAAACTTTATTAGAAACATAGTAAAACAATGGGGATTAAAATAGGATTAAACTCTGTATCACTACGCTTAATTACCTAAGGGATATTATAGTCCCCAGGTAGGTAGTCATTATTGAAGTGTTGCTTGAGTACACTAGCCCCCAGCCACCTTAATTAGGGAAGCCTGGGGGAAAACTAGATTGAGGGATTATAAATACTATTCTTATATGGAATGCCAAATATATACTTGTAGTGCATTGGTGCAATAATATTGAAATGACACTGGTAATGGTGGGTTGATTGCACAGCCTGTAGTTAGCAATAGAGTGTCATTTAAATCTTGATAAGATAATGCACCTATGTTGCCTAAAGGTTAAATGAACAGTGTAAATTACTGCCCCAAGGATACACAACAGCTATAGCTCTAGGTCATATAGTCAAGACCTCTAGCTCTAGCTGATATTGCACAATGTAGTTATAATAAAGTGTGCTACACTTCTAAAACCTGCTGCTAACTGCAGTAGGTGATAGATTATATAGAGCACCGTATAGTCAAATGGTGGCAGTTGCTATATAATCTGCCCCAGACCTGAGGGTGTGCTATTTAACCATGTAAGATTGTGAACTGACTTAATCAGTAGATTGAAATGAAAATAATATCTGATATAGAGCACCATGTGTATACTGATTGCTATACTGGAAATCCCAGTAGTTGTTGGTGTATAAGTGTAAAAACAATTCAGCTCAGCAGGTGTAGAACATGAACAGTACCTTAACAGCCCTGATTAGAGCTAATCTGCTGTAACAGTGAATGGTAGTGAGCAACAGCACAGGTGAGTATACTCTATAGCTGCTGTATAGCTTGTCAGTATAGATATATATAATCCCTAGAAGAGGAGGCTCCCTTAGACCATCGGGTAATACAGGAGTGTAAACTGTGCAGGAGCTGCGTCTCAGCGCTGCCTGATCTGTCATTAAGCATAGATAGCAGCGTCTGTGTCAGAGGGCTCAGTGCCTGCACCTAACTGAGGAGTTCTGCCGACGTGCATGTTTTGGTAGTAGTACTTAATTATGGCCAGTGTGGAGGGGAGATACCATAAGAGCTTGGGAGTATTTATAGCGCTGGTGGTTATGACCTATAGTAACCCTTCAGCCTGCACATGTGCCCCTAGTGGTTGTCAATGCAGGAGCTTGTAATACTCTAAAGCAGCGGTGCGCAAACTGTGGGGCGCGACACTGCCGACGGGGGGCGCGGGGTTTACAGAGGCCCCGCGCGCTTCCCGAAGGCACTTAAATTAAGTACTTATTAGATACAACCCAGCACCTATTGTCAAAGCACACAGACATGCTTTAGAGCAGGGGGGCGCAAACTTTTTTCCCTGCGCCCCCCTGCCGGCTGTCCCCTCACTCCCGCGCCCCCCTCCCAACCCCAACTTACCCGCGCTCCGGCGTAATGACGTCACGTTGCCATAGCAACGTGACGTCACATGACCTCGCAGCGTCATTTTGACACCGCGTTGCCATGGCGACACAGGGAGGAAGCCGCCGGAGCCACGGTAAGTTAGGTTTACAGAGGCCCCGCGCGCTTCCCGAAGGCACTTAAATTAAGTGCCGGGGGAGCTGCAGGGCCTCTGTAAACCTAACTTACCGTGGCTCCGGCGGCTTCCTCCCTGTGTCGCCATGGCAACGCGGTGTCAAAATGACGCTGCGAGGTCATGTGACGTCACGTTGCTATGGCAACGTGACGTCATTACGCCGGAGCGCGGGTAAATTGGGGTTGGGAGGGGGGCGCGGGAGTGAGGGGACAGCCGGCAGGGGGGCGCAGGGAAAAAAGTTTGCGCCCCCCTGCTCTAAAGCATGTCTGTGTGCTTTGACAATAGGTGCTGGGTTGTATCTAATAAGTACTGTGGTTACAATGTGTATGTGTATGCACTGACAACCACTAGGCGCACATGTGCAGGATGAAGGGTTACTCTAGGTCATAACCACCAGCGCTATAAATTCTTCCAAGCTCTCATGGGATCTCCCCTCCACACTGGCCATGGTTAAGCACTACTAGTGAAATGTGCACGTTGGCAGAACTCCTCAGTTAGGTGCAGGCACTGAGCCCTCTGACACAGACGCTGCTATCTATGCTTAATGACAGAGCAGGCAGCTCTGAGACTCAGCTCCTGCACAGTTTACACTCCTGTATTACCCGATGGTCTAAGGGAGCCTCCTCTTCTAGGGATTATATATATCTATACTGACAAGCTGTAGAGTATACTTACCTGTGCTGTTGGTCACTACCATTCACTTTACAGCAGAGTAGCTCTAATCAGGGCTGTTAAGGTACTGTTCATGTTCTACACCTGCTGAGCTGAATTGTTTTTACACTTATACACCAACTACTCTGCACAGTAACTCCCATACAGGGATTTCCAGTATAGCAATCAGTATACACATGGTGCTCTATATCAGAGATTATGTTCATTTCAATCTACTGATTAAGTCCGTTCACAATCTTATATGTTAAATAGCACACCCTCAGTTCTGGGGCAGATTATATAGCAACTGCCACCATTTGTCTATACGGTGCTCTATTTAATCTACCACCTACTGCAGTTAGCAGCAGGTTTTAGAAGTGCAGCACACTTTATTATAACTACATTGTGCAATATCAGCTAGAGCTAGAGGTCTTAACTATATGGCCTAGAGCTATAGCTGTTGTGTATCCTTAGGGCAGTAATTTACACTGTTCATTTAACCCTTAGGCAACATAGGTGCATTATCTTATCAAGATTTAAATGACACTCTATTGCTAACTACAGGCTGTGCAATCAACCCACCATTCGCAGTGTCATTTCAATACTATTGCACCAATGCACTACAAGTATATATTTGGCATTCCATATAAGAATAGTACTTATAATCCCTCAATCTAGCTTTCCCCCAGGCTTCCCTAATTAAGGTGGCTGGGGGCTAGTGTACTCAAGCAACACTTCAATAACGACTACCTACCTGGGGACTATCATATCCCTTAGGTAATTAAGCGTAGTGATACAGAGTTTAATCCTATTTTAATCCCCATTGTTTTACTATGTTTCTAATAAAGTTTTTTTTTTTTTTTTTATTAAGTATTTTTCCTTTATTGGTGTCAGACGGCGGATTGGTACATGTTACAGACATTGGTAAACGAGCCAACACAGGAATACGGCTCGGTACATGTACATAGCATGGGAGGAGTTGATGACACACAATAGTCCATTTTCCTATTTTCAGTGGTGAAAAAGAGAGGGGATGACGAAGGAGGGGTGGATAGTTGGGAACGACTTGGACAAAGAGAGGGGAGAGGAGGGGGGGAGGGAGGACGGGGGTGGGGAGCTTTGGGGTTCGGAGGTCGGGGGGCTAGTCCTGCGGTAAGGTTTATGTGATAGTCAGGGCGCCTGATCCTGGCCAGGGTTCCCAGGTTGAGTAAAATTGCGGCATTTTTTGTTTCAGCATTGCCGTTAGTCTTTCCATACCCATAATTCCATCTATCCTAGTGATTACCGTTCTTCTAGAAGGGGCTTTGATTTTCTTCCAAGCCGCTGCTACGCAGCATCTGGCGGCCGTTAGGATCGCTGCTGTGAGTCTGGCTATAGGGGTGGGAAGGTCGTCGACTGGTTTTCCCAGCACGTAGGTCCGGGGGTCCAGGGGTATCTCTACATCCAGGGTCTCGGTCAGAAGGCCCTGGATCCGGGTCCAGAATTTTTGGATCTCCGGGCATGTCCACCAAATGTGGGACATGTCCCCCCTTTGACAACATCCCCTCCAGCATTCGTCGGGGGTGCCTGGGTAGATTTGGCTCAGTCTACTCGGGGTCAGGTACCAGTGAAATAATATTTTGTAAATATTTTCTTTTGTGACGGAACAAATTGAAGTTTTGGAGGCTGCCTCCCAGATATCCTCCCAGTCCTCAAGGTCTATATTGGTGTTCAGGTCCTCGCTCCACCTTTGCATATATGAGTGATTAGGGGAGGGCTGGGCCGCCTCTAGTGTTTTGTATATCTCAGAGATGAGGCCCCTTTGGTACTCGCCTCTGAGGCAGAGGGTCTCAAATCTGGAGCGCGGCGGGAATTTTAGACTAGGGGATTGGTTTCTCAGGAAGTGCCGAATCTGTAGGTATTGGAATATAGGGAGATCAGGGGACGTTAATTTGATTCGTAGTTCCCGGAGGGGCATGACCTCGTCGTTTTCCAGTAAGTCCGCAACCACTCTGATGTTTAGGCCTTGAAATTGGCTGAATTGGGGTCGGGAACAACCGGGCGGGAAATTCGGGTTCCCGAATAAGGGGGTCAATTGAGAGGGGGTTGAAGCTAGGCCATATTTCCCTTTGGTTTTCAACCATGTCGACCACGTGCATCTCATTGCTCCAAGGCTGAGTCTCATGGGCTTCTTACCTTTGTGGACGTGGGTCCATAGTAGGGCTGAGAGGGGGGTCGGGGACACGTGGTGCGTCTCTATCTCCAACCAGCAATTAGAGGTCGGGGGGTTGTTCCAAACCACCGCCTGCCTCAGCTGGGCTGATTGGTAGTATCGGAGTACATCCAGCGCCCCCAGACCCCCTCTCGTCCTCGACGCTAAAAGTACCGACCGTGGGACCCTGGCTCTTCGTTGTTGCCAGATGAAACGCAGAATATAAAGTTTAGTTTTAAATTTACACCATCATCTCAACACAGTGTATGAGTGCTCTACTGGGGTTCTTTCCTCCATTGTTTATCAGTCTTATATTGCCCCATCAGCACCTACACCCATCATTATTAATTCACTATTGCAAGCAGTAGCGGGGGTTTCTCTATAGTTTAAAAGATTTGGATATGCCTGATTTTATTCGCAAAAGTGTGAGTTCCCATCTCATGGATATTACCAAGTCACAACACTTCGCAAATGTTATCGCACCATGTTGTTTAATCTTATTTTTCATATGTGATGACCACTGCGCTCCCCAATTCGTCTAGCTACAGCTACCAACGGAGGATAAGGCCTCGGTCCCGCTGCGCTCGTTGGCGCGGGCGGCGGGTCGCGAGTTCCCCACCAGCAGGGGAATCCTCGCGAGCCGGTCCCGGTCCCCCCTGGCTGCACAGAGCACTACACGCTGTAGCGCGTCAGCCGCTGGAGACACCACAGAATGGTGTTTTCTAGCGTTGACGCGTGACGTGTGTGGCTGTGAGCCAATGGGGAGGGGAGGCTTCGGGAGGAGGAGAGGCTTCGGGAGGAGGAGAGGCTTCGGGGAGCGGGGAGGAGTATGGAGTGAAAGCAGGTGAGTGCCTTTCTCTGTGTGTGTGTCTGAGTGCGTGCCTGTCTGTGTGTGTATGAGTGCGTGAGTGCCTGCCTGTGTGTGCGCACGTGTGTGTGTGTATGAGTGCGTGAGTGCCTGCCTGTGTGTGTGTGTGCGCGTGTATGAATGAGTGCCTGCGTGTGTGTGTTTAAACTTACCTTCCAGCTCCAGCCCGAGTCCGTGGAGGGAGGGGGGGGAGAGTAGCGGGTCCCTCCGCTCAAGCCACGCCCCCCCTCCCTGTCAAACCGCCCACCTCCCGATCAAACCTCCCACCTCCCGCCCATCTCCCGCTCCCTACAGACCGCAGATCGCGGTCTGTGTATCTCAGCGCACCGCCTGTCAGCAGCGCAGGTGCGCTGACTCTGGGAGCGGGGCCTTAGCCTAAGCGTGAACCATCCTCTCTATGGGTTTAAGAGCTGCATATAATCCCATTATTCACTGAGCACCAATCACTGTATTTATTGTGTGTTTTATTATTCTCCCTTATTGTGTTTTCACAATATTGATTATTGATTTAGAACACCATTCACTTGATTTTAATTAATATTCTCGAATTACACCCTTCATTAGAGCGCCTAATTCTTTCTTTCCTGCTTGCTGTAAAGAACCATTTCCTTTGTTGCTTGTGAAATCTCCTTTCCTCCAATCTCCCTGAATATATTTGTAAATAGTTATCATATCTTCCCTTAGAAGTCTGTTTTCTAATGTAAATAAACCTAATTTGACCAGCCTTTCCCCATAATTCAGACCTTCCATCCTTTATTAATTTGGTGACTCTTCTCTTTACCTTTTTCCAGTTCCATAATGTATTTTTTATGGAGTAGTCCTGAAAACTGTACTCAATATTCAGGGTGTGTTCTTTCCCAGGGTGGGAAAGAATTTATACAGTGTCAAAATAATGCTGTCTACCCTTCCATACCTTATTTTATTTGCCTATAAAGCTCTTTCTGACATTGAGCACTATTGCCAAGTCTTCTGTCTACAATCACTCCTAAAAATGTCTCCATCAAGGATTTACCTAATTTTGTCCCAGTTAGTTTGTAAGTAGCCTGTTAATTCTTGCTTCCCAAATATATAACCTTACATTTATCTGTATTACACCTCATCTGCCATTTACCTGCCCAAGTCTCCAGTCTCTCCATGTCCTTCTGGATAGAAATTACATCCTGCTCTGATTTTACTACCTTACACAATTTAGTATCATCAGCAAAGATGGAGACTTTGCTCCCTATGCCAACATCAAGGTCATTAATAAACAAAGTTAAAAAGCAATAGTCCCAGTACCGAAGTTTGAAGTACTCCACTTCCAACTTTAGCCTAAAATGAAAAGGTTCCATTTATGACAACTATCTGTTGTCTGTCCTTCAACCAGTTTTCAGTCCAGGTGCAAATATTGTTACCCAGACCAATTTGCTTTATTTTGTACACTAACCTCTTGTGTGCAACCGTATCAAAAGCCTTTCCAAAATCTAAGTAGAACACATCAACTGCATTACCCTGGTCTAAATTCCTACGTACCTCCTCAAAGACACAAATAATTATTCATCTAAACCAGGGGTGCTCAACTCCAGTCCTCAAGACCCCCCAATACTGTAGGTCAGCTTTTAAGGATAGCACAAGGGGCTCAATCAGTGGCTCAGTCAAAGAGCCACTTATGCTAAACCTGGGCTATCCTTAGGACCTGACCTGTTGGGGGGGTCTTGACATGAGCACTAGAATTGAGCACTACGGATTTAAACACATACAGAAGTGGTGATGTCTGCCATTTTTTTGTTTTTAGCTAATAAAGTTAGTTTGACATGATCTATCCCTCAAAAGTAGCTCAGAAATAGTGCTGCTTTTCATACAGTGTTACATCCACAGTAGAGTGGAAGTTAAGGGGTATTCACACTTACAAATATGACTATTATTATTATTAGTTGTTGCTCTAACTTTGTATGCAGTGCTTACATAGCAAAATAATACAGCTGCAATGAATCTCTGTGTGAACAGAGTACCTTGCAGTCTACCTTTTTCATTCCTGTCATTGCAAAGTGCAGGCACTGGTGCTGATTTGTATTGAAGCGCCTCTTACAAGATTTAATCTATTAAACATGCCGTATAACTACTGTTAGTTCTCTTTGGTTGTAAATGGGACTACATCTTTAATAAAAGGTGTGGAAGTAAAAAAAAACTAACAGGATGAAAAATTGTTATCTACACAAGTCAGAAGTGAGCACTGAGCATACATCTTTTATAGACCAAAACCCAATCAGTCATATCCGCAGCATCTAACCTCATGTCATAAAGGGCTTACAGTCTAGTGACCAGGCTTACTCTACAGTATTATTAATTAAGACATTAGGGAGTCCCACATAATGATTCTCCACTGTTCCTGCTACAGCTCAGAGCACTATTCATTGTCCCTGTGCCTCTGTCCATTTCTTATAGAATTTCCGCTGCTGTGTAATGGATAAGTAAACATACTCTGTTCTAATGCAGGAAAGAACAGTTCTCTTAAAGAAGCAACTAGTCTTTTTTGGGAGGGCATCATTTAAAAAAAAAACTAAATCTTTGTTAAAAAAAATAAAATACCCACTTCTTTCTGCAAAAAAGCAATAATTCACTTTCAAAATAATAAAGACGGTTTACTCATTAGGCCCTAATATAACCCACTTAAATTAATGCTAAGATTAATGCCATCACACTTTAATAATGTGTCTCCTAAGTGGAAGAGAAGAGATTGATTAAATTAGATAAAGCATATTCACTGTCTCACCTTGATTTAACGTGGACATTCACTAGTATCAACTGGACCTCTGGCAGATGAGCTTTAGTACAAAGATATGTAGGATCTATGTCAATGTGATGTACTACTGTATGTGGATTCTGTGTTATGTTTTCCCCAGGCCTCCTTGTTCTTCTATATCCCCTTTTTTTACTTTTTGGTCAAAATCTTTAAAAAAATCTCGATATCTGTTTTATAGGTCCAGCGATGGCGTTAAAACAGAGGGACAGAAAAAAGTCACATTCGAAGGTGGCTCTACCAGTTAGAAACTTAGGCGGCTGCCTAGGGGCACGCAGTTGATGGACTCCACTCCACTCTGCCTTTTGTTAGATCTCCATGTACTCTGAAAAGAAAATTGCTACTGCAGCTGCGGGTGGAATCTAGTGAGTAGCTGGGCACAGGGGAACCTTCTCTGCAGCACTACACTTATTCCTCCTTGTAACATTAAACATTGGGGTGTAGTGCCCATGCCAAACTATTACCTAGCACCACACAAGACTAAGCATCGCCACTGGTCATATTTACTTGACTTCAGATCTACTGAAGGGTTGTACAACCAATTGTACTGTACAACCAACTACTGTATGTTCCTTATTCTATAGCGGTCCCATAGCAATCCCCCATGGCACTATTGCAGTTTACATAATAAGTGCCTATGGCCTATATCCAATATGCTGTGAAGTCGTCGTCTTCTTGTCAGGGAAGTTTGAAGTCCCATTCAAATGAATGGGGCTTTATACTTCACAGGGCTGGCTTTATGGTGGTGCCATCAGTCAGACTCCACCTAGCCCCGCGCTTAAAGAGGTCCAGCGATCTTCCCCACAACATTTAAGGTGGGATTGCCAGGGGAGAGCGTGTGGCCACTGTAAGTGCCGGCATCTCCTTCTGCTATCATGTGACGACGCATTGTTGTGACACCGCGACGTAGCAGGAGGAGATGCCGGCTCCAGTGAAAGTAAGAGGCCCCACCATACTCTCACTGCACCGGGCCCTGCCAAACTCCCAGCCAGCCCTGCTTCCCTGTCAAGGAGAAGATGGCTTCCTAAAATAGTGAATGGGGCCGTTATCAAAGATCCAACTCCAGATTATATTCTAATATAGAGATAAAAAAGTGAACTCTGCCCTGCAGACAAAGGTAAAGCAGGTGTATCTATTTAGCAGGAGCAGGTCTTCATTAGAGAAAGGACCCCGAAAATAGGTGGTGCACCGACTAAATAGATACAGTTGAATGGTATTGATGAAGTAATATTGCTGAAATGAAGATACCGTTGATATATTACTGAAATGGACCGGGGGGGGTGGGGGGGATTCTCTGGAGAAGGATTGAAAGCGATGTTCAGTTTCCATTTTGTAAAGTCAGTTATGTCTTTAGTATCCATTTTGTGTGCAAGATGTGTGTGGTGTGGTTTCACTTCTAAGTAGATTTATGACTGTGCTTGAAGTAACGCCCACATTCCTAGTGAGAGATTGTACCAGGTACCTATTCAGAGATGTTTTAGGTCGGTTCTAACCAGGTTTAATGAGCTGTAAAATGATTGGTTTAAGAATTAAGGAGTGGTTAGTATAATCTGCCTAATAACACATTTTAGACAAAGGAAATGAAATGTATAAAAAGCCTGCTTGGACACTCCCTGGCAGAGAGTCTTATAGACTTTTGAATGAGTATGATCATACTTTGCAATAAACAACTTATTATCAAATGAACCCCGTTTGGCAGTTTGGAACACTGACAGAATATACAGGTATTACATGTTATATAAAGCAGACACTGTGATGTACACACTTAAAAGTTGACAAAACACTGTTTTTTTACATTGCTTTAAAAAAAACAAAAAACCTGATAGTTCAGATACAGTAACCAAATAAAATGATTGAATATTCATGATATAATGCCTGTTTAGATGCTGGTTTGTGAGCATTTAAAAGTGGATGTCTGTGGCACTCGGCTTTTTCTGTGCTATTTTTTTCTAACACGTTCAGACTATGCAGTTAACACAGTACCTTTAAAACGACTCTACCCCTGGTTTCTTTGACCAGTCAGATGGCACTCTGAGGTCCAATCTTGTTGATGCATCTGCATCAGAATAACACACGTTTCACTCTTCAAGAATAGCAAGATTTTGCTGACTTTACACTGCACTGTGATCCCCGCCTGACCTTGCAGCAGCCGTCGTTTTTGTTCTGTACTAGATTATGTAAATGCTCTTCCTGATGCTATAAACCTCTAATCTGTGATTTGTTTAAAATGTGAGTTTGGAAAAAAAAAATACACAGCAAATGCTTTCCAGCTGCTCGGCAGATTTTTTTCCTGCGACTGTCAGGCAGTATTATAATTATTATAATTATTTATTTTCCAAGTCCCCCGTTTGTATTTTTTCACATTTACTTTTGTTAAATTAATACAGTAAATGAAGTGATTACTAGGATGGAGTTTTGTTAGCATCCAATTGTTATTTGCAGAATAGGTTTTGGGGTTGAGAGGTCGCAAGTGCTTCAGGGTTATTTTGTATTCTCACTCTTTCAAAAATAAAAATAGGTAATATATAAATAATAATAATAGCATGTTCTTTTATAGCGCTGCTAGCTTTACAGAGACATTTTGCAGGCACAGGTCCCTGCCCCGTAGAGCTTACAATCTCTGTTTTTGGGAGATAAAGTGACTTGCCCAAGGTCACAAGGAGCTGACGCCAGGAATTGAACCAGGGTTTCCTACTTCAAACACAGTGCCTGTCAGTGTCTTTACTCACTGACCCACTCCTCATATATATATATATAATAACGAAATGCTTTTATTTGTGCGAGCTTTCGAGATACACTGATCTCTTCTTCCGGCGATGTTACCACAGAACGGTATCATCTATTTATTTTTTGATTATTGAAGCTCGGCTAACACGGTACTGATACCTCTACATATATATATATATATATATATATATATATATATATATATATATCAACTGTAAATATTACTGTATGTTCATTTGCATGTCTTAGACAGGTCTGCAACCCTGTCTTTCCCCATTGTCACCCAGCATACAGCGCTTCCACTGCAGCAAGGGATTCTGGGAAATGACATGCAAATGAGCACTCAGTGCCACCTTTTGTCTCAAGCTCGTATTACACAAGCCAATCCTCAAGCCACTGCATGCTGTTTTAAACACAGCTTTTAAACAGAGGCTGGGATGAGATGCAAAGTTGAGTTGCATCTCATCCCAGCCTCTGTTTAAAAGCTGTGTTTAAAACAGCATGCAGTGGCTTGAGGATTGGCTTGTGTAATACGAGCTTGAGACAAAAGGTGGCACTGAGTGCTCATTTGCATGTCATTTCCCAGAATCCCTTACTGCAGTGGAAGCGCTGTATGCTGGGTGACAATGGGGAAAGACAGGGTTGCAGACCTGTCTAAGACATGCAAATGAACATACAGTAATATTTACAGTTGCTTTATGCTTTACTGTGGAGGGTTTTTGTCACTTTTTTTACCCACCATAACCTTAATGACAGTATATATATATATATAGATAGATAGATATATTTACATACTCTCTCATATTATTACTCTTTGACAGAAACTTTGCACATACCCCATATTTTCTGCTTCTGTACTCACTGCCTGTGTTGGTTAGTAGTAAGGGAAATCTCTGAATATACATGACTGATTACATTTCTGTCGTTGTCATGGCCAGATGACGGTTTTTCAATATGGGAGTGAGACTGTCTGGTCTGTTTGGATCAGTATCCCATCTGCTAACCCTTTCTTAAAAAGTAAACAGTACTTGTATTTTTGGTAATGTGGAAAAGTATGTGTTCATATGTAATATTCTTTCAATCTGGAGCTCCAATATAGGACAGACGCTAGGACGTTGTAAATCCTCAGAAAGATTCAATATCTCCTTTCATACCCCGTCAAAAATGATGCATGTTAAAACAGCTTTTCTTCCCTGTGTTTGTCCTGAACTAATGGGTCTCCCATAGGAAATCCCAAAATCATAATGTCCCACTTCGACTGTAATTTAGTTGTGGCAGGTCTTCCTCTCTCAGATCAGTTCCCAATCCATTTCAATCACACACCGGCCTTCAATTTCCTCTCTGTGATAAATAAATGTACAAATAAATGTACAAATACTACTAATATAATCCAGAGTCAAATTCAAGATCATTGTAGTGACATAGAGAGTTCTTCATGTTGAAGCATTTCTTGAGCCTGGACTACTTCTTTCCATGTCCATGCTACCCCTGAGGAAGTAATGTGTTGCTACGAAACCCATGTTTAATGATCTTTGAGATACTGGGAACCTTTCCTGAGGTGTTTTCAATTGGAGCGAGAGATGGAGGACACTTCCTGTTGTGGAATGGAGGACCCTTCCGATTGTGAGGTCAGCTGGTGGACAGCAAGTCGAAGGACTGTGCAACGCTAAGCGGGAGGATGACAATACACTATGATGCAGAGTGACCGAGGAGTCTGATTGGTATCACAAGACAGGATCTCGCAGTGAGCTCCAAAACAATACCCCTGACAAAGGGAATTTTACAGGTTTGGTTGTGAGGGTATCTTCGTATTATTTGATTTATAAATTTACTACACTATGGAGGATGCATTTTTTTCTGTCTTTTTCTTTTTAGATCCACAAACCTGCCTTACCCCATTATATCTTAGAATTCAATGCTTCCACTGCAGTCAGGGATTCTGGGTAATGACATGCAAATGAGCACTCACATACCAAAAAAGGAACATACCATCCACACACCGCACCTACTCCTTTCTCTCCTGTCTCTGTAAATCTCCCAACATCTCACCTATGGTAAAGTCTCTGGAGCAGAGATTCCTTGTCCTATCATGAGTTTTGAGTTTGATGGACTTATTGTATTTAATTTATCTGTATTCTAATGTGTGTTTGATAAAATTACTGTTTACGTTGTTGGTGCTATATATACACACATTCCTGCCCTCTCTACATCTCAAAAAATAATTCAAATACTATTTAACTTTTTCTTCTTCTTCGTTATAACCATATCCTACTCTTACCTCTAAGATATCTTCCATGCCACATGGGAACTGTACGGTGCATTACCCGTTTAACTAAACTTAGCTTAGCTTAATCAAAGTAACTTACACCAGGCACAAGCATAATGCTGTGGTAAGGCGTCTTCACATGTGCGTGGGATAACCGCGATCTAGGACATTTGGTTGCTGCCATTGTTTTTCTGCGGCCAAGTCGTTGCCAGAGTTTAGCCACCACTCGCCTCTCCGCTGACCATTTCACCGCCTAACCTTACCCCTTAGCCTAAGACCCCTAATCTTAACCCCTAATACTAACACTACCCCTACCCTTAAAGCCTTAACCCCTTACCCTAAAAAAAACCTAAACTAAAACCCCTTAACCTAAATGCCAACCTTCTAAACCTTAACCACTTACCCTAATCCCGTAAATACCTTACCCTTTACCCTAATTCCCTACCCTAACACCCCTACCCTTAACCTCCTACCCTAACTGCTTAAACCCCTTAAGTTATCTTACATTGTTGGCCAAACGGCTGGTGGCTGAGTGTCCAGCAGTAGAGTGGATAGGGCCAGATGTCTGATTCTGCGATAACCTTGCCTCTGCCCTTTATTTATACCCCAAAATTCCCTCTCGCACTTAACTCCTCCCTGGCTACCCACTCCCTAGCCAATGATTTTAACCTTCCCCTTAGTCTAGCAACATGCCTTCAATCAATCCCTAAACACCTGCCCTATCTCTACCTGGTAACTATCCACACACCTGCCCACCCAAACTCCCTAGCTACCCACTAGCCAATCACCATTTGGCCCATTTAACCGAGGGGAATCAGTGGTAACCAAGACCCCTATGGCCCTTTGGCTAATTGTCACTGGGGAACTGTATGATGCACTACCTTTTTAAATGTAACTAAACGTAGCTTCATTGAAATAACTTACAACCGACACAAGCCATGGTGGTGGTAAGGCCGCAGCACAATTTATTAAACCATCTTAACAATATAGAACTTAAACCATTACATAATAAAAAAAAATCTCGCCTCCCAGCCAAAGAAAACATAATTCAGAAATAACAATGTCTCTGCTCCACGAGCCAGGGGCATCAGTTGCCATAACAACCAAACCAACCGCTTTAACCATTCCTGAACAACCATACTCAAAATTAATGCAACACCAAGCCATTTAATACTTTCAATTGGGGTCCTCCCTTCCAACAAAAGTATTGCTTTTTTTTATCCTTTCTTGAATCCCATATTGAAAATGTCTAAACCATCTGATAAGTGCACTAAATCCTTCCTATACAGGCCTCATGGATAATACGAGGAGCTTCGAAAAGAACTATTCATCCCAAGGGCAGTACAAATGACACAGGGTCATCCCTTAAGGTTGGAGGAAAGGAGATTTCACCAGCAACAAAGGAAAGGGTTCTTTACAGTAAGGGCAGTTAAAATGTGGAATTCATTACCCATGGAGACTGTGATGGCAGATACAATAGATATCTTCAAAAAAAAGGTTGACATATTTTTAGAAAGGAAAGGTGTACAGGGATATACCAAATAAGTAAACATGGGAAGGATGTTAATCAAGGGAGTAATCTGATTGCCAATATTTGGAGTCGGGAAGGAATTTATTTTTCCCCTTATGAGATATCATCTAATGATATTTCACTGGGGTTTTATGTTTGCCTTCCTCTGGCTCTATATATACTGTAAGCACAAATATAGAATGAAGTATCTGTCGACTAAATTTAGCATAGGTTGAACTTGATGGACATATGTCTTTTCTCAACCTCATCTGCTATGTAACTATGTACTGTAACGATGAACTGTAACTATGTAACGCTCTAATGGTTTCAAACTTTTTTCTGAACCACCTCTGACCATACTAAAATTGCCTTAGGGAATGCCATAGAAACTTGTGCCAAATCCTTTTTCATTATATGAATTCATTCCAGAGTCTGAACATTACCAATATCATTACACCCCCCGTATGAATACATATCACATCTGGCAACCAAAACCTATTTTTGTTCAGCAGCAAGAACTCAGGCAAAATTTGCTTCCACTTAAGTCTCTTGTGTCCCAACCACTACACTGCACACTTTCCAGCTGCCAAACCTAAATTAGTACCATATGAACGATGTCTTGCTCTCATAGCCGCCCAATGGATAAAATAATTCCCTGTTATCCAAATCACCGTCATCACACCTGAAAAACATAACATTTGTGATTATTCCAGCAAAAAGTTAGGTCTTATATACAACCTGAAGCACCGTGACTCCCAACGACCAATTATTTTAATTTATGAATCATTTAAACCCAGCTGTGCGGCTTCTGTTGCTGCTCCTGTATGGAATGAATGCGAACAAAAGTCATTATCAGCAATACCCAAAACCTTTGCATAAGCCTTGAAAACATAAATACATGGAAACTTGGTTAGCAATGAATTATCTTCGTGCACAAAGAGGGGGCCCGGTAACTGAGGTCCAAACCTTAAAAATTCTTTCATATTTTGAACTGGACAAATCAGATTTCTTGGCAAGCTACCTAGGAGCAAACACGCAGCTCTCCCTGACCGATCCATTTTTGAATGTCCTAAAACGACATAGAGTACACTGACTCATCTGTTACCTCAACATCAGTAATGGACAAAGCCTCAGGGCAATTCTTACTCGCTGAAACTAGCTCACTGATTCTTAAGGGTGCAAAGAAGGCCAAAGAAAAAGAACTGCTTTAAATAGGCTACACTCAAATGTTGAAAAACAGACACCAGCCAGCCTCTGAAAAATCTTAATCAACAAATTTGGCGTTACAAGTAGAGATGGGAATTCCATTCAAAATCCATTCCGCTGTGTAAAATCTGATGACGGATTGTTACAATTTCAATCCACACAAATTCATTCAAAACCGCCATTAGATACAAACCGCTGGGGAATTTTAACAATAATCCCATGGATTTCGCAATCCGCTAACGGATTTTAAGAATCCAATCTGTGGATTCTTAAAATCTGTCAGCGGGTCGCAGAATCCACGGATGGATTGTTGAAGTAAAAAAAAAAAACAGCAAAAGGCGAATTTACATTTTTGAGACTGATCCACAGAAATCCGCGGACCAAAGGAACCGGCCGATCCAAATCTGCCCAAAACATTCGCCCATCTCAAGTTTCAGATCTTCTTTTGTCACCCACTGTTCTATCTTTTGCATAACCTTTTAAAAAGCTGCATAATTAAAAAGGATTTTGTCCACTTCTTTGACCCTGCAATTTATGGAGGAAAGCAATCCCCGCTGATTTCTTAGAAATTACCGCAACTGAGATCACTTCTTGTACCGAGTAAAATAGGAAGCATATGAGACTCCCTGGTAACACCTCATCGTCCATTTCTAGGAGCTGACTCTTAAAATTAACCCAGCTGTTTCACGCATTGATGTATTATGGAAAATAGCTGAAGCGCTCAAATGCAGGTATATCTCAAAATGATAATAAGCCAGACCACTGTACCAGGGTACTAACAATTGATATAGTACCTATTGTGTCATATAATGGGTACTATCCTCCTGAAGACAGGTGGTGTGTGGTGCAACCCACTCACCATTTGTCTCATCGGCAGGTTCCCCTGAAAAATATGCAAATACTCACATCCTGGTAGGGCAGGCAGGCAGGCTGTGCAGCTACTCAATGCAATACAGGGAAAAGGGAGACCAAAAAGCGCACCAGCACAAACGGAGCAGGAAGAACCAGAACAAAAAAATGATTAAAAGGGCACTTTAATGTGGCAAAAGACCCATCCAATGCATTTCGAACGTCGCAGCGTTCTTTTTCAAGGATAAAACACAATGTGATAACATCCATTATATACCCTCTTACCTGTGGGCCATTTCGCGCCAAAAATCAGAACCTGATGACGTCATAACAGAGCGACTCAGTGCCGATCTAAGGGCAAAAGGAAGTACCAAAGGCAGTGTGGCCATTTTGGATGTGGGCAAACATAGGAACACAATAACAAAGCTTTATTGACCTTTCCAGCAGAACAAAATACATTGCTGCTAACTGGACAAGCATATTTAAACGAAATAAAGCTATATTAAACTAAACTAATGCTTAATAAAGGGTACTATTATATCAAGGAAAAACATGAACAAGGTGGATTAAAAAACTAGCTGTGTTGCAACTAAGTTATATACAAAAAAAAAAAAAAAAGTTAAAAATAAAAACCTCTAGACATGATTAAAAAAATGTGCAAGAAAAGTAAATTTAAAGACATATTACACATACATACTGCATAACACAGATTGTGTACCTAAATCATAGGAACCAGGGAAATACAACCATTATAAAATATGAAGTATTATCCACAAGATACATCAAAGAACAATTTAAGCTTACATATTAGCATAATATTTGCATGATAAGGCATAGGTTCAAAGGTTATAATGACAAGAATATAATGTCCAATATAATGACAATTGTCTTATTTAATCTGTATTACCAACTAATTAATACGTCTATCACAAAAATGTTTACAAAAAATGTGTTAGTTGCCAGTCAATGTTCAAGCCCATAGGGAAGCGCGTTTGGAGAGTGAAGATCCAATACGCCTCCCTACGGTCCAGAAGGTTGATATGATCACCTCCTCTAGATTTAGAAATAACTGATTCAATCCCCAAAAAGGAAAAATTATTAATTCCTCCCTGACCACATTCAGTGAAGTGTTTTGAGACTGGATGATTAGTGTCTCTCAATTTTATGAGCCTTAAATGCTCTAACATCCTGACCTTAAGGGCTCTAGTCGTCCTCCCCACATACCTCTTGCCACAACCACATGTTATTAGATAAATCACAAATTGACTTTTACAATTTATAAAACTGTTAATCTTAAATTCCTTATTTGGTAATATATTCACACCATGTGGCGGTGGCAAGGCAAACTGAAAAAAACTTTTGGCAGGCTTCATGTGTTTACATGCACTACAAGAGCCACATTTGAAGGAACCCCTAGTGATAAAAGTTTTTTTGAGACCAGAAGATTTAAGTTCACTTGGTGAAACATGAGATCCAATTGTTCTCGCTCTACGATATACAAAAGTAGGACCAGAATCCACATATTTTTTAAGGACAGGGTCCATGGATAAGACATTCCAATGTTTTGAAATTATAGAGTTTACTTTTCCACTTTGTTTACTAAATTGTGAAATAAAAAGAGGACATTTGTTTTTTAATTCTGTCAGTCCATGTGAGTCCTGTTTAATACCAATTGTCTTAACATTGTTAGCAAGGCGAGAATCTCCAATTGGATGTGTGGGCAACAATGATGCTCTCTCTGTATGTAATGCATTTTCAAATGCAATTGCTAAATGTGATTTGGGGTATCCCCTTTCCAAAAATCTCCTTGTAAGCTCCTCAGACTGAGAAAGGAAACTACTCATAGTGGAACAATTCCTTCTCAGTCTGAGGAACTGTCCCCTTGGTATGGCCTTTATGACATGGGATGGGTGGCAGCTGTCCGCCCTAAGAAAGGTGTTCCTGGCATTTTGCTTCCTATAAACATCCGTTTGGATTTTTTTTGTCTATGTCTACAAATAATTGTAGATCCAGAAATTCAATGTGATGGAAATGAAAATTTAATGTAAATCTTAGATTATAAAGATTATTATTAAGATAAGATACAAAAGTGTGAAGTGTAGTGACATCCCCCCTCCAAATAATAATTAGGTCGTCCACAAATCTTTTATAAAAAACAATATTGTGACGAAATAAATTAGTGCTCGAATAAATAAAAAGTGCTTCCCACCATCCCATAAATAAGTTCGCAAAAGAAGGAGCAAAACTTGTACCCATAGCAGTGCCAATAAGTTGCAAATAAAACTTACCATTAAATGTGAAAAAGTTGTGCGTGAGTAAAAAGTGTATAGCGTCCAAAATAAAAGCCGATTGAAAAATTGATATTTCTGGTATCTCAATAAATTGGCGGACCGCTGCCAAACCATGGTCATGTTGTATAACAGAATACAGAGAGGTAACATCAAGTGTTACCCACAGGTAATCATTACCCCATTTAACATTTTTGATCTGATCAAGAAGATCACCAGAGTCCCGTATAAATGAGGGCAATTTCCTAACAAATGGCTGAAGAAAACCATTAACATATCTTGACAGACCATCTCCCAAAGATCCAATACTAGAGACAATGGGACGACCTGGAGGGTCGACCAATGTCTTGTGGATCTTTGGGAGATGGTGGAAGATAGGAATAATGGGATGAGATGGAATAATGAATTTAACCTCGTCCTTCGACAGAACTTCCATAATAACACCTGAGTCAACCAGTTCTACAAGGAACTCCAAGAATTGCGGTGTGGGGTCGGCGGATAGTACACGATAGGACCGGCCATCATCCAGTTGGCGTAATGCCTCCCTGATGTAACCGTCTCTGCCCTGCACCACCACCGCACCCCCCTTGTCCGCACTCTTAAGGACCAATGCAGAATTATTTTTCAAAGATTTTAAAGCTAAACGTTCACTTTGATTCAAATTGTCATGATCTATATAGGATAGGGAAAATCCCTGAGCTAGAAGACGAAGGTCTCTTATAACCAGATTTTCAAACATAGTCAGAAATTGACCCTTGACATGAGTGGGGTAGAACACAGAACTCCTTTTTAGGCCTGAATTCCATTCAGAAAATGTAGGAATATTAACATCATCAACCGTCTGTTCAGATAAAAGATCATTCATATCTTGCAGGGTACAAAAATCATTAAATGTATGTAAAGCAATAGATACCGGAGGAACAGAGTCGGATGAGGGGACATCACTCTGGGTAGCGTGTGATGGCCCCCCATCTAAATCCTCATCTCCGGTCGACCTAGTAACATTTGGAATAAAATTGTCAAAAAACTTTTTCAAGGATAATTTCCGAACAAACTTATACACATCAATAGTGGTTTCGAACAAATTAAAGTTCATTGAAGGTGAAAATTTTAGGCCTTTATCCAGTAGTGACAACTCTGTAGGAGAGAGAGCAGTTCCTGAAATATTTATAACATTAGATATATCATTTAAAACTTCTTCCTTTTGGAGGCGGACCTGTAGCCCCCTCCTCCTCCCCCCCCTCCTCCCTCTTCTGATTCTCTTGTGTCCTTTTGAAATAAAGGGAAAGATTTTGGTTGTTGCTGTTGCTGTCTCTGTTGATTAACATTTTGATAAGAAAAAGCATCCTGGGACCTAGGTGGTTGACCCCAAAAGGTGCGTCCACCCTTCCCTCGCCCCCTGGATGGAGCTCCACGACCACGATGATCATCATTCTCAAATGTATTGACAAAAGATACAGAATGAGAGGTAGAGGCAGTTTCTGCATCTGAAACATCAGATTCGCCACTCTGATAATCCACATACTTAGATTTTAAAATGGACTTATTGGGAGTAGATTTAAACTGAATAAATGATTTATCTTTGTTATTTGATCTTTCCTGAATAGAATTTATCCTCTGCCAATGGTAAACCTGGTTCTTTTCATAGTCATATCTGTCCCGATCATATTTACTTTGTTTTTTAGACATAATACCACATTCCACATTTTTTACCGTTTTGGAGAGAATAACATCAAATTCCTTAAAGCCCTTTAAACCTTTGAAACTGTATAGGTTTTTTTGCAGTTCTGTGATTTGAATATCAAGCTGATCTTTCTCCTTCATTTTCTGAAACACTATTAACTCCATCAAACGAAAAGAGCAGTCATTGAGGGCTGTCACCCATCTATTTTCAAAATCCACATCCGGAAAACCAAAGGAAGGGGCTTTTTTAACCCTTAGTCCTCTTGGGATCCTTTTACATTTAGCATAGTTCTCCAGGCTTATAATGTCCCACCATAAGCGGTTCTTATGAATCAATAAACTTTCCAATTTTTGAAAGTGGATTTTGAGATCAGAGATGTCAGTGGTATCCAAATCCACAATGTTATCAAACACACGTAAAGCTTGTTTTTTTCTCTGTGTATCATCACAAGTGTTGAAAAAATAAGTATCTGAAATATCTTCTAATTCATCCATATTATCCCCTGGTTCCTCCATACCAATATAATGGAACACAAAGGGGGTACTGAAGCCACAAAAAAAGTGACTATAAAAGTGTATAAAAAGCAAAAATATAAAAATTAGGGATCTTCCTTTTAAATTCAAAGATTAAGCTCCAAAAAACCTATGCATGTGCGGCTCCAACCTGTATATATTGCAATATGGAAAATAGCTGAAGCGCTCAAATGCAGGTATATCTCAAAATGATAATAAGCCAGACCACTGTACCAGGGTACTAACAATTGATATAGTACCTATTGTGTCATATAATGGGTACTATCCTCCTGAAGACAGGTGGTGTGTGGTGCAACCCACTCACCATTTGTCTCATCGGCAGGTTCCCCGACCAAGTTGCCTGTAATAAAGATTGTGTTATTAAATTACCTATTGTAGTAAGACTAAATCCCACAGGAATGGGGACATCTGCAATCTTCCCTGTTTGCCTGCTCACCTACTTTCCAGAATACTTCCCACTGAAAACTATCATTTATAATGTATCTGCTATTCGGTTAGTATCACCTGGTATATGCTTAGCTCTTCTCCACATATTCAGTTCAAGACATCTGAGTACAATATCTCAATAATCTCACCACTGTGGCTGAATTTACAATCAGGTAATTTATTGCTAATACTACCCCCAAGTTGTCACAATTAAATTGTCCCCTTGTACCTTGAAACTGCAAAACCCCATACTTCCAATAGCCCAGAATATATAGGGTAAAGGGTGCTCCAACAGTCCCAGGAATAATTCAATAATTATCCTTCAACATATCATGGAATAGAGGCTTTTCTCGAAAGGAGTGGGTATACTACTAGGTGAGCAATAATGACTTCACTTGCTTGGTCTCCTGAAGGTAACAGAAAAAATGATAGTCTCACTTCGCCACACCTCATTGGAGACAGTAATATAATGAAAGTCTAAAAAGGAGAAATTCACCAAAGGTTGTAGTAATTCTTGTTATTGATCCAATAATCTTACCCACTCCTTAAGCCACACAATAATTCTTGGAGGCGAGTCCAGCCGCACATAGAGATCAATACAGCAGAGAAGATGCAAAAATGCATAAAGCAGTGCACTGCCCAAATGAATGGGAGACAGGTGGTATAAAAAGTGAAAAATGTATTGCCCAACCAGCATAAAAAAAGGAGGTGTGGACCTTCCTACGAATTTCACACCAGGAGTGCTTTATCAAGGAGTACTCCATGATAAAGCACATTTGGTGTGAAATGCGTAGGAGAGTCCACACCTCCTTTTTTATTATGCTGGTTGGGCAATGCATTTTTCACTTTTTATACCACCTGTCTTCCATTCATTTGGGCAGTGCGCTGCTTTATGCATTTTTGCATCTTCTCTGCTGTAATTCTAATAGCACAGCATTTTTTTTGTGATACCCAATTCCTACCATACTCCTGGCAATTGACCAACTGACCAATAACCATTCCAGTCTGCACCATAACCTCGTGAATCTGCAGCAGCTGTAAACAACATCAGGTCTGCATTATGTATGCACTTGTCTTGCAAACAGGAGCGGCAATTGTAATTTTCTAAAAAGGTATTCCATATTTAATTCCTCTAGTCACTCTAATATGCCAGTTTGGGTTTTTGCTGGTTGCTAATCTCCTAGAAAATACCATACCCATTGACATAATACAGGACGGAAAAGCTAAATTGTATTGTATTGTATTGTATGTCTTTATTTATATAGCGCCATTAATGTACATAGCGCTTCACAGTAGTAATACATGGGGTAATCAAATAAATAACAGATAATATAAATAACAGATCATGGGAATAAGTGCTTTAGACATAAAAGTAACATTAAGGAAGAGGAATCCCTGCCCCGAGGAGCTTACAGTCTAATTGGTAGGTAGGGAGAACGTACAGAGACAGTAGGAGGGAGTTCTGGTAAGTGCGTCTGCAGGGGGCCAAGCTTATGTATCATGTGTTCAGAATATCCACAGTGCTATTCATATGCTTCTTTAAGCAAGTGTGTTTTAAGGTGGGTCTTAAAGGTGGATAGAGAGGGTGCAAGTCGGGTACTGAGGGGAAGGGCATTCCAGAGGTGTGGGGCAGTCAGTGAAAAAGGTTTAAGGCGGGAGAGGGCTTTAGATACAAAGGGGGTAAAAAGAAGACATCCTTGAGAAGAACGCAAGAGTCTGGATGGTGCATAACGAGAAATTAGGGCAGAGATGTAAGGAGGGGCAGAAGAGTGTAAAGCTTTAAAAGTGAGGAGAAGAATGGAGTGTGAGATGCGGGATTTGATCAGAAGCCAGGAGAGGGATTTCATGAGGGGAGATGCTGAGACAGATCTAGGAAAGAGTAGAGTGATTCTGGCAGCAGCGTTTAGGATAGATTGTAGGGAAGACAGGTGAGAGGCAGGAAGGCCGGACAGCAGGAGGTTACAGTAATCAAGACGGGAGAGAATGAGGGCCTGAGTCAGAGTTATAGCAGTCGAGCAACAGAGGAAAGGGCGTATCTTAGTTATATTGCGGAGGAAAAAGCGACAGGTTTTAGAAATGTTTTGAATGTGAGGGGCGAATGTGAGAGAGGAGTCGAGTGTGACCCTTAGGCAGCGTGCTTGGGCTACTGGGTGAATGATGGTAGTTCCAACAGTGATGTGGAAGGAGGTAGTAGAGTCACGGAAGGCAGGAGGAGAGTTAGGAAGAAGTGTAGGATGGGAGGAAGAAACAGAGGGGATGTTCTGCCGTATGGATTCCACCTTTTCCTTAAAATAGTTAGCAAAGTCCTGAGCGGAGATGGAGGAAGGAGAGGCAGCTGAGGGTGGTTTGAGTAGAGTATCAAAGACAGAGAACAGTCGGCATGGGTTAGACTTGTGCATGTTGATTAGTGAAGAAAAGTAGGCTTGTTTAGCTTGCGAGAGGGCAGAGTTGAAACAGGATAGCATAAATTTGTAGTGAAGGAAGTCTGCGAAAGTATGAGATTTCCTCCAGAGGCATTCGGAGGAACGAGTGGAGGAACGCAGCATGCGCGTGTGGGAATTTAGCCAGTGTCTAGGGTTAGAAGGGCGAGTGCGGCAGAGAGAAAGCGGAGCATGTAGATCAAGAGAGGAGGACAAGGCAGAGTTGTAGTTCCTGACCAGGTTGTCAGGGTCTGTATCAGAGCTGAGAGAGGAGAGGGAGGAGCGTAAAGTGGACTCAAAGTCAGGTAAGTGAATAGAGCGCAGGTTTCTGCAGAACCGGGGGGTAGATGGAGGTGGAGAAGGGGAGAAGCGAGATAGAGAGAATGAGATCAGGTGATGGTCAGAGAGAGGAAAAGGGGAAATGGAGAAATCAGAGAGAGAGAAGTTTTTAGTGAAAACCAGGTCTAAGTAGTGGCCATCCTTGTGGGTGCTGGCTGCAGTCTACTGTTGAAGGCCAAAAGAAGAGGTTAGAGAAAGAAAACGGGAAGTCCAAGGGAGAGAGGGGTCATCAATGTGGCAATTGAAGTCCCCAAGGAGAAGAACAGGGGAGTCTGAGGAGAGAAAGAAAGAGAGCCATGATTCAAAGTGAGAGAGAAAGGCAGAAGGGGGATGAGTAGAGGTAGGTGGGCGATAGATTACCGCCACATGAACAGGGAGAGGAGAGAAGATCTGGACAGCGTGAGCCTCAAAGGAGGGAAAAGCAAAAGAAGGGGAATAGGAAGGGTTCGGTAACGGCAGAGAGAGGAGGGCAGGAGCCCCACGCCTCCACCCCTGCCATCAGGGCGCAGAGTGTGGGAGAAGGAAAGGCCACCATAAGAGAGGGCAGCTTCCAGAGCAGAGTCAGTCTGAGTGAGCCAGGTCTCAGTTATAGCAAAGAGAAGCAGGGAGTGAGAGAGAAAGAAGTCATGCACAGAGAGGAACTTGTTAGAGAGGGAGCGAGCATTCCAAAGGGCACAGGAGAAAGGGAGAGAGGAGGGAGGGTGACAGGGGATGGGTATGAGGTTGGAGGGGTTAACACCAGAAGAAGTAGAAGTTGCATGTGGGAGGCGAGGACGAGAGCAAGTAGAAATAAAACAGGGACCAGGATTGGGAGAGATATCCCCAGAAGCAAGGAGGAGAAGCATGGAAAGAAAGAGAATGTGTGAGGATGATTTGTAGGGTTGTTTCTTAGTGCAGGGTGTATAGCTGTGTGGTGACAGAGGGTGCAGGTAAGAAAGGAGTTCAGTGAACTGAGAAGTGGAGAGGAAAGGAGAGATGGAGATATATGAATATAGTTAGAGACATAAGGAGACTGGTGGAAGGAAGTGCATAATTTGAAAATGAGTGAGGTTACAGCAAACACAAAAAATAAAGGTGGCATCACAGCAATAGTTAAGTGTTGAGATGTGCCTACGAAGGACTGCAGCTGTTGAGCCTAACCATTTCCCCCATTGTTTCAGTCACCAGTTCCCTTAATCTCTGCAATTTTTCATCCGGGAGTCAAAATTCCATTAACCCGGTATCAATTTCGATTCCAAGGAAGCATACAGTATCAGTAGGATCTACTGTCTTTTCTGCTGCTAAGGACACCCCAAATTGTTTAGCATTCCACTGGAATGCTAAACAATGCCTTTAACACACCTCGGTCTCTTTAGGACCTGCAAATAAAAGTCATCTAAGCAGTGAACGTAGTGAGTGGTGAACTTGCTACCCGTCTCCACTTTTATTACCCGATGTAAAAAGGAACGCAACACCTCAAATAGTAACATGATAATGAACGCCCCATTGGCAGGCACTTCTTATCAAAATAATACCACCCTTCAAATGTAAAACCTAGCATGTTAAAACATGTCAGATGAATGAGTAGTGGATGGAATGCTGACTCGATGTTCACCCTAGCCCATAGAGCCTCATGTCCACATTGTCTTACCAGCCCAAGAGCTTGATCAAACGATGCATAAGAAACATAAAAAAATTCCTTATGTATGCCATTGTTTAAAGAATCACCCACCGGATAAGACAGATGATGTATCAATCTAAAGAAACCTGGCTCCTTATTTGGAACAATACCCAGGAGTGAAAATGTTGAAAAGGCAGAACAAAAAGGGCCCACTTTTCTGCCCTAAAATAATTATTTTTCCAATTTTTTTTTTACTAACGCTGGGTATTCCTCCACTGATTTTAAGTTGTCCACCGATTGCAGCTTTGGGATGCCTACTGAGGGTATATAAAAACCTGATGTGAAGCATTCTTTTATTAAAGTGGCCTTCTACTTGTCTGGGTAGTGGTACCTTTCTTAACCAGGGCAACATCTTAACCAATGTCAATAGCTTCCTCACCTTTACCTATATATTCTCTGATATGAACCCTTGGCGTTACCAATGTGCTTGAAACAACTAAATGTGGGGTGGTTACCTGCAGATGTTGAACACTTGTGTCTAAACTTACCAGCATTCTGCCACTTACAATGGGATTCGTTGAAAATCCAGAACACTTCTTCTTTAAGTCACAAAGCAAACAAACGAATATCAGCTCCAGAAGCAAAAAGGTAAGTGAAATCAAACAGTCTTTTAAATTGATAATAGCAATGTATATATAAGTATAGATGCAGGGAGAGGGGAGAAAAACCAAGGGGCTAAACAAGGTATAAGAAGCGGGGTACTTACAGAGAGGTTAGATTCCCTGCAGGCTGTGTGACCCCCTGAGAAGCTTCACCTTACCCTCGTCTCCCTCCAAATGAAGTGGTGTAGAGCCGCACGCTTACAAGGTGTCACCACTAATCTATTCCTCCTGCAACAATTGTGAAACCGGTGGTATCCTCCGATCCAGGCAGCAACAGAAACAAAAAATGATCGAGTGGACCACAAGCGGTGGTCCACTCGATCATTTTTTGTTTTCACTTCTTCTTTAAGTGCTGCCATCCCATTAAATCTCTGTGGGCCGGCAGCTGCTTGATAGGGAGTATTACGCTGGGGGATCATCATGGTTAGCCAAAGATCTTGCTCTTTAATTCCGCAGGGAGTACTACAAATTTTTGTCTGATTTGCTCATCATAAAGGAAATCTCCCAAAATGCTTGTATGCTTCTAAAATTATATCCACATGTTTAAATAACGAGCTACATTTTTTCACCAATTACACAGACATAAATGCAAAATGCCCGCAATCAATTATTGAATGATCTTGGCACTGGTCTGTGCCTCTCCTCCACCGACCTATCATCCACTTTTCTCTCATAACATAATAAAAAATTATTTGGCAAGCCAATAATGACAGTAAATCAATTTATTTACCACTCCAAATTTTTTCTTTTACCACCAGCAATAAGTGGAGTCCTAATGGTTTCGCTTTGTAAGCTAAAGCATAAAACAACCTTCAGACACTGCCAGTGATGCAGAGACTCGACCAGTACCTTGACTCTGAGGTAAGTATTGTAAAGCTTGCCCTCAGCACGAACAAGGCGGGACCCCGGTACTGAGGGGGGAAAGTATAGAACTGCGCTCCCACCGCAGCGGAGGCACGCCTGGAAAGTGTATTGTCAACTTAGCCGGGTCTGGGTTGGAGAGAGTGGGTTAGTCTAGATGCTTTTCGAGGTCATGGGGCGAGGCTAGCAGTGTAGTCGTTATCTGTTGTGCCATTATCAGGGGTTGGAGAAGTACGGGTAGTCAGAGGCAAGCCGGGGTCGTTATCCAGAGAGGGTCCAATAGTCAAGCCGGGTCAGTACACGTGAGATCAACTGGAAGCAAGAAAAGAAAAAGCACAAGGCAAGGCACAGCAAAGCAGGAACGCAGGAAAACAAGACTACTGTCAGGAATCGGCGTTCTCCTCGCTCCCCACACAGAGCACTCCCTCCCCGCAGTGAGCCCCGGGACACATAAAACAATCCTGCCTTACCGGCCTCCACGGCTCCTCGCCCCTGCCGCCGTCGCGGGATCACACCCCTCGGCAATTCCTCTGCTCGGCGCCGGGCGCGCCCACGCCCTCCTGCACGCACACCTGCACTATCCACTGGCTCGCTTCACACACGTACACGAGTTACAGAGCACGCTCAGTCTACACACTCTTATTCCTGTCCCCCGGACCTCAGGCTCCGCCCCCGCACACTGCACGGGCATACTCAGGTTACTAACAAGACTCACCTGGCCTGTTATGCCTGCACCCATCTGCAGTGTCTCCCTGTAGCTCTTCCTGTCCCGCCTCCGTTCCTAATTGGACCTTCCTGCTTTATCTAGCTCCTCTCTGTTCTCAGTCTTTGCTCGACATAGTCTCTGTATGGAAGTACTTCTGGATTCTCTCAGTGTTTTCACAGGTTCTGACGCGGCTTGTACGACTACCCCCTCTGGCTCTCGATCTCGGCACTCCTTGGACAACGCCCTCTCTGGTAACCCCTTGAACACGGCTTGGACTATGACCAATCTCCACTCTTCACTCCCTGACTTCGGCAAGGCATTCTTCACTCTATCTCTACAACCGGTACCGGCAAGTATTGTCTACCTTACTACGCCTGGCCTGGCAACGCTTTATACCACACTCCGGACACGCTCCCTTTGCTGCGGGTGTGTGTATTACCACTTCCCCCTTCAGCTCAGGGGACGGGTCTGGTCTGCGGGCAGCACCGGCGTAACATTATGTCGAGCCCACAAGACGCAGACCAGACCGAACTTCAACAGTTTCTCTCTAATCTGCTTCAGCAAAACCAGGCCATGGCGGATGAAATTGTGGCACTTGCACGCCAGGTCGCAGTACTCACAGAGCGTGTACCGACCGCGACCTCGCAGATGTAAGCCCCCACTCCGCAAGCGCAGTTAGCAGCTCAGATGTAAGGATTCCTCCCCCCAAGCCTTATGCAGGTGAACCGCAAGATTGTAGGGGTTTCCTAAACCAGTGTGAGGTGCAGTTTGAAATGGTTCCCCATCTCTACAATACTGATCGCAAGAAGGTAACCTACATTTATAACCTCCTCACTGGCAGCGCCCTGGCTTGGGCTTCCCCGGTTTGGGAGCGACGTTCTGACCTTACCCAAGATTACCCGGCATTTAAAGCCGAGTTTCAACAAGTATAAAAACTTTATTTTTTACTAGCTGAGAGACCCGGCGTTGCCCGGGATGTAAATGCGTAATAGGTAGTATTATTTATAAATCGTGGAACAATAGGTGACTGTTTGTTGTAAAGGTTGGATAATAATATTGAAAAGAAAGATGGAAGAAAATGTAATACGATGTTGTATAAAAATGGTTTATTGTAACCACACCACAGTACAATGTATATTTTGGTGCCATAAGTGATGTAAAAATCTGAGTCGTGTGTCCTGCTAGGGTGTGAGGCGGCGGGTGGCGCGTGGGTTGTGAGTGCTGTCTGTGAATGGGGGTCCTGCTAGGGTGTGAGGCGGCGGGTGGCGCGTGGGTTGTGAGTGCTGTCTGTGAGTGGGGGTCCTGCAAGGGTGTGAGGCGGCGGCTGGCGCGTGGGTTGTGAGTGCTGTCTGTGAGTGGGGGTCCTGCTAGGGTGTGAGGCGGTGGGTCAGTGATGTCGGTGCGTAGGGGCGGGAGGCAGCAGGTGTGTGTGGCGGCAGGTATGTGTCGAGTGTGGCGGGTGTCTGTTGAGTGCGTGCAGCGGCTGTGAGGCGGTGGGTGAAAGGCAGAGGCGGCCGGAGTAAGGGCGGGTGAAAGGCAGAGGCGGGGGTGGGGAGGCGGTAAGGCGGGCATGAAGGCGAAGGGCAGCGGGAAGGGGGTGGAGGAGGGGGGCAAGGGGTGGAGGAGGGGGGAAGGGTTAGAGGAGGGAGGGGGGAAGGGTTAGAGGAGGGAGGGGGGAAGGGTTAGAGGAGGGAGGGGGGAAGGGTTAGAGGAGGGAGGGGGGAAGGGTTAGAGGAGGGAGGGGGGAAGGGTTAGAGGAGGGGGGGGGGAAGGGTTAGAGGAGGGGGGGGGGAAGGGTTAGAGGAGGGGGAGGAAGGGTTAGAGGAGGGGGGGGGAAGGGTTAGAGGAGGGGGGGGGAGGGTTAGAGGAGGGGGGGGAAGGGTTAGAGGAGGGGGGGAAGGGTTAGAGGAGGGGGGGAAGGGTTAGTGGAGGGGGGGGGAAGGGTTAGTGGAGGGGGGGGGAAGGGTTAGTGGAGGGGGGGGGAAGGGTTAGAGGAGGGGGGGAAGGGTTAGAGGAGGGGGGGGAAGGGTTAGAGGAGGGGGTGGAAGTGTGGGAGGGGGTGGGAGGGGAAAGGGGAAAAAGAGGTGGAGGGGGGGGAAGAGGAGCGGAGGGGGGGGGTGGAAAGGGGAGCGGAGGGAGGGGGGGTGGAAAGGGGAGCGGAGGGAGGGTGAAGGGGAGCGGAGGGGGGGGAAGGGGAGCGGGGGGGGGGGAAGGGGAGCGGGGGGGGAGGGGAGAAGTGGTGGGAAGGGGGAGGAGGTGGGAAGGGGGAGAAGGGGGGAGGTGGTGGGAAGGGGGAGAAGGGGGGAGGTGGTGGGAAGGGGGGAGGTGGTGGGAAGGGGGAGGAGGGGGAAGGTGGTGGGAAGGGGGAGGAGGGGGGAGGTGGTGGGAAGGGGGGGAGGTGGTGGGAAGGGGGGAGGGTGGAGGTGGTGGGTAGGGGGGGAGGTGGTGGGAAGGGGGGGGAGGTGGTGGGAAGGGGGGGAGGTGGTGGAAAGGGGGGGAGGTGGTGGGAAGTGGGGGGAGGGGTGAGGTGGTGGGAAGGGGGAGGAGGTGGGAAGGCGGGGGGTGGGAGGCGGTGGGAAGGCGGGGGGTGGGAGGAGGTGGGAAGGCGGGGGGTGGGAGGCGGTGGGATGGCGGGGGGTGGGAGGCGGTGGGAAGGGGGGTGGGAGGTGGTGGGAAGGGGGGGAGGGAGGCAGTGGGAAGGGGGGGGGAGGCGGTGGGAAGGCGGGGGGTGGGAGGAGGTGGGAAGGCGGGGGGTGGGAGGCGGTGGGAAGGCGGGGGGTGGGAGGTGGGAAGGCGGGGGGTGGGAGGTGGTGGGAAGGGGGGTGGGAGGTGGTGGGAAGGGGGGGAGGGAGGCGGTGGGAAGGGGGTGGGAGGCGGTGGGAAGGGGGGTGGGAGGTGGTGGGAAGGGGGGGAGGGAGGCGGTGGGAAGGGGGGGGGAGGCGGTGGGAAGGGGGTGGGAAGGGGGGGTGGGAGGCGGTGGGAAGGCGGGGGGTGGGAGGAGGTGGGAAGGCGGGGGTGGGAGGCGGTGGGAAGGGGGGGGGGCGGTGGGAAGGGGGGGGAGGCGGTGGGAAGGGGGGGGGAGGCGGTGGGAAGGGGTGGGGGGAGGTGGGAAGGGGGGGAGGCGGTGGGAAGGGGGGGGGGAGGCGGTGGGAAGGGGGGGAGGCGGTGGAAGGGGTGGGGGGAGGCGGTGGGAAGGGGTGGGGGGAGGCGGTGGGAAGGGGGTGCTGGGAGGCGGTGGGAAGGGGGGCTGGGAGGCGGTGGGAAGGGGGGGGAGGCGGTGGGAAGGGGGGAGGCGGTGGGGAAGGGGGGAGGCGGTGGGAAGGGGGGGGCGGTGGGAAGGGGGGGGAGGCGGTGGGAAGGTGGAGGGGAGGCGGTGGGAAGGGGGGGGGAGGCGGTGGGAAGGGGGGAGGCGGTGGGAAGGGGGGGAGGCGGTGGGAAGGGGGGGGGAGGGGAGGTGAAGGGGGGGTGGAGGGGAGGTGAAGGGGGGGTGGAGGGGAGGTGAAGGTGGGGGGGTGGAGGGGGGGGTGGAGGGGAGGTGAAGGGGGGGAGTGGAAGGGAGGTGAAGGGGGGGGTGGAAGGGAGGTGAAGGGGGGGGTGGAAGGGAGGTGAAGGGGGGGGGTGGAGGGGAGGTGAAGGGGGGGTGGAGGGGAGGTGGTGAAGGGGGGGTGGAGGGGAGGTGAAGGGGGGGTGGAGGGGGGGGTGAAGGGGAGACGTGGAGTGAGGGGAGGTGAAAGGGGGTGAGGGGAGGTGATGGGTGGGTGAGGGGAGGTGCAGGCCGCTCACTCACCCGTCCGGCAGGTCCCACGTGGATCTGAGGCGGGAGGCAGCGTGTTGTGGCCGCTCTCCCGCTGTGTCCCGGGTGCTCGCTCGCTCCCCCGCTGACTGTAGCGGCGCCGGGGGGCCGGGGGTATCGGGGAGACACTGACACTGGAGGGTAGGGGGGGTGGAGGGGAGGTGAAGGGGGGGTGGAGGGGAGGTGAAGGGGGGGTAGAGGGGAGGTGAAGGCAGCTCACTCACCCATCCGGCAGGTCCCACGTGGATCTGAGGCGGGAGGCAGCGTGTTGTGGCCGCTCCCCCGCTGTATCCCGGGCGCCGCCATCTTGGGCACTCGGCGCCGCGAGGCAGCCTGCCTGGCCACTGGCTGTTCCCCCGCCGGGGAGGGGTGAGTTGTAGCGCCGGGGAGGGGGGGGCATGTATATGTGTGGGGGGGGGGGAGAGGTGGGAGATAAAGAGGGGGGGTCTCGCACGGCCGCTGACACTGGGTGGGGGGGGGGGGGCGCTGAAGGGGTAATAATAGTGTGTGTCCGTCCCGCTGAATGTAGCTGCGCCGGGGGAGGGGGGGGTCGGGGTGAAAGCGCGGGAGACACGGGGAGAGGAGGAGGTGCGCGCAGGTGCTGCTAACTGTGAGCCCCGCTAATGTATGTAACAGTGTGTGTGTGTGTGTGTGTGTGTGTGTGTGTGTGTGTGTGTGTCACTGTGTGTGTGTGTCACTGTGTGTGTGTCACTGTGTGTGTGTCTGTCATTGTGTGTGTCTGTCACTGTGTGTGTGTGTGTGTCCCTGTGTCCGTGTGTGTGTGTCTGTGTCACTGTGTGTGTGTGTGTCTGTCACTGTGTGTGTGTGTGTCCCTGTCCGTGTGTGTGTGTGTGTGTGTCTGTCACTGTGTGTGTGTGTGTGTGTCCCTGTGTGTGTGTGTCCCTGTGTGTGTGTGTGTGTGTGTGTGTGTGTGTGTGCGTGTGTGTGTGTGTGTGTGTGTGTGTGTGTCCCTGTCCCTGTGTGTGTGTGTCCCTGTGTGTCCTTTGGCCCGTCACTCCGCCTCAGGCCAATGAGAGGTGTGCGGGGGCGGGCGGGCCAAGGGACCAATGAGATTTCCCCTAGGGACACCGGACATCCAGGCAGGCAGGCAAACATACAGTGCTTTCACTAATATAGTATAAGATATTTGCTGCAACCGCACTTATTTTCAAATTATGCACTTCCTTCCACCAGTCTCCTTATGTCTCTAACTCTATTCATATATCTCCATCTCTCCTTTCTTCCCCACTTCTCAGTTCACATGAACTCCTTTCTTACCTGCGTCCTCTGTCACCACACAGCTATACCTCCTGCACTAAAACACACCCCTACAAATCATCCTCACACATCCTCTTTCTATCCATGCTTCTCCTCCTTGCTTCTGGGGATATCTCTCCCAATCCTGGTCCCTGCCTTATTTCTACTTGCTCTCGTCCTCACCTCCCACATACAACTTCTACTCCTTCTGGTGTCAACCCCTCCAACCTCATACCCATCCCCTGCCACCCTCCCTCCTCTCTCCCTTTCTCTTGTGCCCTTTGGAATGCTCGCTCCCTCTCTAACAAGTTCCTCTCTGTGCATGACTTCTTTCTCTCTCACTCCCTGCTTCTCTTTGCTATAACTGAGACCTGGCTCACTCAGTCTGACTCTGCTCTGGAAGCTGCCCTCTCTTATGGTGGCCTTTCCTTCTCCCACACTCCGCGCCTTGATGTCAGGGGTGGAGGTGTGGGGCTCCTGCTCTCCTCTCTCTGCCGTTACCGAACTATTCCTATTCCCCCCTCTCTTGCCTTTCCCTCCTTTGAGGTTCACACTGTCCAGATCTTCTCTCCTCTCCCTGTTCATGTGGCGGTCATGTATCGCCCACCTACCTCTACTCATCCCCCTTCTGCCTTTCTCTCTCACTTTGAATCCTGGCTCTCTTTCTTCCTCTCCTCAGACTCCCCTGTTCTTCTCCTTGGGGACTTCAATTGCCACATTGATGACCCCTCTCTCCCTTGGGCTTCCCGCTTTCTTTCTCTAACCTCTTCTTTTGGCCTTCAACAGTGGACTGCAGCCAGCACCCACAAGGATGGCCACTACTTAGACCTGGTTTTCACTAAAAATTTCTCTCTCTCTGATTTCTCCATTTCCCCTTTTCCTCTCTCTGACCATCACCTCATCTCATTCTCTCTATCTCGCTTCTCAACTTCTCCACCTCCATCTACACCCCGGTTCTGCAGAAACCTGCGCTCTATTCACTTACCTGACTTTGAGTCCACGTTACACTCCTCCCTCTCCTCTCTCAGATCTGCTACAGACCCTGACAAACTGGTCAGGAACTACAACTCTGCCTTGTCCTCCTCTCTTGATCTACATGCCCCGCTTTCTCTCTGCCGCACTCGCCCTTTTAACCCTAGACCCTGGTTAAATTCCCACACGCGCATGCTGCGTTCCTCCACTCGTTCCTCTGAACGCCTCTGGAGGAAATCTCATACTCTCGCAGACTTCCTTCACTACAAATTTATGCTATCCTGTTTCAACTCTGCCCTCTCGCAAGCTAAACAAGCCTACTTTTCTTCACTAATCAACATGCACAAGTCTAACCCACGCCGACTGTTCTCTGTCTTTGATACTCTACTCAAACCACCCTCCGCTGCCTCTCCTTCCTCCATCTCCGCTCAGGACTTTGCTGACTATTTTAAGGAAAAGGTGGAATCCATACGTCAGAACATCCCCTCTGTTTCTTCCTCCCATCCTACACCTCTTCCTAACTCTCCTCCTGCCTTCCTTGACTCTTTTTCCACTGTCTCAGAGGAGGATGTGTCGCTGTTGATCGCCTCTTCTCCCTCTACCACTTGCCCTCTTGACCCCATTCCCTCCCATCTCCTAAAACCTCTTGCTCCTACTATAATCCCTACGCTCACGCACATTTTTAACTCCTCCCTCTGCTCTGGAACCTTTCCATCCTCCTTCAAACATGCAACAGTCATACCATTACTCAAAAACAGCAAGCTTGACCCTACCTGTCTTTCTAACTATCGGCCTGTCTCCCTCCTGCCTTTTGCCTCTAAACTCCTTGAACGTCTTGTATTCGCTCGCTTGCTCCATTTTCTCAACACCTATTCTCTCCTAGACCCTCTACAATCTGGCTTCCGTATTGCTCACTCCACGGAAACAGCCCTCACTAAAATAACTGACGACCTCCATGCTGCCAAAGACAGAGGTCATTACACTCTGCTCATATTACTCGACCTCTCTGCAGCATTTGACACCGTGGACCACCCTCTTCTCCTTCACATTCTCCATACTCTTGGCATTCGGAACAAAGCTCTATCCTGGATCTCATCCTACCTCTCCCATCGTACTTTCAGTGTCTCTTCTGCTAATACCTCCTCCTCCTCTATTGATCTCTCTGTGGGGGTACCCCATGGCTCTGTCCTGGGACCTCTTCTCTTTTCTCTGTATACACTCTCTCTAGGTGACCTAATAACATCTTTTGGGTTTAATTATCACCTCTATGCTGACGACACACAAATATATTTCTCAACACCCGACCTTACACCTACTGTACAAACCAAAGTTTCTGAATGTCTCTCTGCTATATCATCCTGGATGGCCCTCCGCCGCCTTAAACTCAACATGGCTAAAACAGAGCTCCTCATACTTCCTCCCAAACCTGGCCCTACTACCTCCTTCCACATTACTGTTGGATCTACGATCATTCACCCAGTAGCCCAAGCACGCTGCCTTGGGGTCACACTCGACTCCTCTCTCACATTTGCCCCTCACATTCAAAACATTTCTAAAACCTGTCGCTTTTTCCTCCGCAATATAACAAAGATACGCCCTTTCCTCTGTTGCTCGACTGCTAAAACTCTGACTCAGGCCCTCATTCTCTCCCGTCTTGATTACTGTAACCTCCTGCTGTCCGGCCTTCCTGCCTCTCACCTGTCTCCCCTACAATCTATCCTTAACGCTGCTGCCAGAATCACTCTACTCTTTCCTAGATCTGTCTCAGCATCTCCCCTCATGAAATCCCTCTCCTGGCTTCCGATCAAATCCCGCATCTCACACTCCATTCTTCTCCTCACTTTTAAAGCTTTACACTCTTCTGCCCCTCCTTACATCTCAGCCCTAATTTCTCGTTATGCACCATCCAGACTCTTGCGTTCTTCTCAAGGATGTCTTCTTTCTACCCCCTTTGTATCTAAAGCCCTCTCCCGCCTTAAACCTTTTTCATTGACTGCCCCTCACCTCTGGAATGCCCTTCCCCTCAGTACACGACTAGCACCCTCTCTATCCACCTTTAAGACCCACCTTAAGACACACTTGCTTAAAGAAGCATATGAATAGGACTGTGGCTATTCTGAACACATGGCACATAAGCTTGGCCCCCTGCAGATGCACTTACCAGAACTCCCTTCTACTGTCTCTGTACGTTCTCCCTACCTACCAATTAGACTGTAAGCTCCTCGGAGCAGGGACTCCTCTTCCTTAATGTCTAAAGCACTTATTCCCATGATCTGTTATTTATATTATCTGTTATTTATTGGATTACCACATGTATTACTGCTGTGAAGCGCTATGTACATTAATGGCGCTATATAAATAAAGACATACAATACAATACAATACAATACCCAAGATTACCCGGCATTTAAAGCCGAGTTTCAACAAGTATTCGATTCTCCCGCTCATCGGGAGATGGCATCTGTTTCTCTCCTCCAGATCACTCAGGGACAGCGAATGGTGACACAGAATGCTGTGGAATTCCGGACTCTAGCAGCTGAGACTAACTGGGGACAAGAGGCTCTCGTCTCCTTATTCTGGCAGGGCCTGGCGGATCCCATCAAGGATGAACTCTCTCGCCAATCCAGGCCGGATCAATTGGAAGTCCTCATTGATTTGGCTGTCTGAGTGGATCAACGTATCCAGGTACACCGCTCAGAGCGCCAGCGCACTCACTTCCCTAACTTTCAAGTTCCATTCTCCAGTACTCCCAGCAACACTCCTGCTCCCCCAAGTGCTACCACATCTCTTCGTCCTGCACTGGAGTTGCCTGAGCCAATGCAATTGGGGGTACAACGCATCCGCACACCGATACGGCAGTTCCGCCACGCCGGGGGATTGTGTTTCTACTGCGGATCCATGGAACATCTGGTTCGGGAGTGTCCACTGCGTCCGGGAAACGGGAACACCCAGTGAGTACAGAGGGGCTCTCTCTGGGTGTAATGTCTCCACGTCCCCTTTCTAAAGGTGAACTCCCTAAGAAACTTACATTTCCAGTCTCCCTTTCAGGCGATAAGTTCAAGACTTCTACCGCCGCTTTCATTGACTCAGGAGCTGGAGGAAACTTCGTGGATCTTGAATTCGCCAGGATAAACCGCATACCACTCGTGAGGAAGAAGGTTCCCATCGCACTCGTCGGTATCGATGGACGTCCCCTTACCCCGGCCCACATCTCCTTAGAGACGGCTCCCTTGCTTCTGTCCTCACATCTGCACAAGGAGATCTTAGTTCTCGATGCCATTCACGCTCCTGGGATACCCATCACCCTTGGTCTTCCTTGGCTACAGCTGAACAATCCTCTCATTGACTGGACTTCCTCTGCTCCCATTTCCTGGAGGCCGAGGTCAGGCGAGACTCATCAACTGCTGGCCAATACCTGTATTCCCGAAGTTATTCTACCTTCCGTTTACCATCAATTCCGGGATATTTTCAATAAGGTACAGTCAGGCCTCTTGCCGCCACACAGGACTTACGATTGTCCGATCGAGCTAGTTCCAGGTTACTCCTTACCCAAGTCCAAGACCCTTGTCGTTATCAGAATCTCACGCTATGGATGAATATATCCAGGAGAATCTCAAGAAAGGCTTTATTCGTCACTCCATTTCCCCAGCAGGGGCTGGGTTTTTCTTCGTCAAGAAAAAGGACGGGTCGTTGAGGCCTTGCATCGACTACAGGGGTTTGAACCACATAACTATTAAAAATCGTTACCCCCTTCCCCTTATTACCGAACTGTTCGATAAATTACAGGGGGCCAAGATTTTTTCCAAGTTGCATCTACGTGGTGCCTATAACCTGGTGCGCATCAGGAAGGGGGATGAATGGAAGACGGCCTTCAACACGCGTAGTGGACACTACGAATATCTGGTAATGCCTTTTGGCTTATGTAATGCTCCCGCTATCTTCCAGGATTTCATTAACGACGTCTTTCGTAAGGTACTCAATATTTTTGTTATTGTATACTTGGATGATATGCTGATTTTTTCCAAAGATCTCCAGGACCATATACGCCACACCTCCTACGTCCTTTCCCGTCTCCGTGAACACCATTTATACGCCAAACTGGAGAAGTGCACCTTTCATCAGACCTCTACTCCGTTCCTGGGGTACATCATTTCCGATGAGGGGTTTATGATGGACTCCGGTAAACTTTAAGCAGTCACTGAATGGCCAAGACCCAATTCTCTTAAGGCCATACAACCTTTTTTAGGGTTCGCTAATTATTATCGTAAGTTTATACAGAGTTTTTCCACCATTGTGGCACCCCTTACTGCGCTCACCAAAAAAGGAGCTGATCCTTCTGCTTGGTCATCCGAGGCCATCTCCGCCTTCGAGACACTCAAGGAAGCCTTTATATCCGCACTTATTCTCCGTCATCCCAACATTGAACTTCCCTTCATCCTGGAGGTCGACGCTTCTGATTTCGGCGCTGGTGCCGTTCTTTCTCAGAGACCCACGCCCCAAGATAAGTTACATCCCTGTGCATATTTTTCCAAGAAATTCTCATCTGCCGAGAGGAACTATGACGTGGGTAACAGGGAACTTTTGGCCGTGAAGATGGCTCTTCAAGAGTGGAGACACCTGCTGGAGGGGTCGAAAGAGCTGTTTACTATTCTCACGGACCACAAGAACCTTCTTTACATAGAGAACGCTCGACGCCTTGGTCCACAAGAGGCTCGTTGGGCTCTTTTTTTTTCTCGATTCGATTTTCACCTTTCCTATATCCCCGGGACCAAGAACGTTAAGGCAGACGCACTCTTCTGAATACATTCTTCTGAAGAGAGGCCAGAGGAATCTTTGGAGACTATCCTTCCACAAGAGAGAATTCTCGCCACGTCTTCTTTCAAGAATCTTGACAAAATTATGCACTCCCAGAGACGCATTCCCAAGGACTTGATGGTTCCCGACAACAAACTCTTCGTACCTTCCAAATTTGTTCCAGAGGTCCTGTCTTGGGGTCACTCCTCTAAATCTGCAGGTCATCCAGGTTTTAAGAAGACTACTGATCTCATTCGTCCGAATTTCTGGTGGCCAAGGATGTCTAAAGATATTCTGGGGTTTCCGCGCCTGCCCAACGTGCACTCAAAGCAAGACTTTACGTCAAAAGCCTCAGGGTTTTCTGTTACCCCTTCCAGTTCCCGACCGCCCCTGGTCCCACATTTCTATGGACTTCATCGTGGAGTTGCCCAGGTCCAGAGGAATGAACACTATCTTGGTGGTCGTGGACAGGTTCTCAAAGATGTCCCATTTCATTCCACTTAAAGGATTACCCACCTCCCCCGCCCTGGCTGATATCTTTACGGAGCAGATTTTCCGGATTCATGGGATCCCTTTGTCCATTGTTTCTGACAGAGGTTCTCAGTTCGTATCCAAATTTTGGAGAGCTTTCACGAAGAGATTGGGCATCTCTTCTTCTTTCTCTTCCGCCTATCATCCTCAGTCCAATGGACAAACGGAGAGAATCAATCAATCCCTGGAGAAGTACCTGAGATGTTTTATATCCGATTTCCAGGATGATTGGGCTCAACTCCTCTCTTGGGCAGAGTATGCCGTCAATTCTGCCAAAAACGAGTCCACCTGGGAGTCGCCCTTCTTTATAAATTATGGGTTCCACCCTCCCTGTCTTCCCATCCCCAACATCCCTTCTGGAGTACCAGCCGTAGATGAATGCATTTCTTCCCTCCAAACCGTATGGTCCAGGATTCAGTCTACCCTTCTCAACTCCTCCCGCAGATCGAAACTACAGGCCAATCGTCGTCGTCGTTCGGCGCCCAGTTACAAACCAGGGGATTTGGTATGGCTCTCCTCTAAGAATATCCACCTCAAGGTACCATCTCCTAAACTGGCACCTAAGTTCCTGGGTCCCTTCCCTATTTGCAAACAAATCAATCCCGTGGCATACCGGCTCCAACTACCACCCAGTATGAAGATTCCCAATGTCTTTCATGTGTCCCTCTTAAAACCATTTATCTCCAGTCACTTCTTTCCGGATCAGACTCGTAAACCGGATCCCATTACTGTACAAAATAACGAGGAATATGAAGTTCACTCTCTTTTGGATTCTCGCCTATCCAGGGGTCAGCTCCAGTTCTTGGTGCAGTGGAAGGGCTATGGCCCTGAAGAGAGATCCTGGGTACCTTCAAAGGACATTCATGCCCCGGCCCTTCTTAAGTCCTTCAGAGAAACCGTTCTTGGACCGTCCTGAGGCCGTTCCTGAAGAGGGGGGTACTGTCAGGAATCGGCGTTCTCCTCGCTCCCCACACAGAGCACTCCCTCCCCGCAGTGAGCCCCGGGACACACAAAACAATCCTGCCTTACCGGCCTCCACGGCTCCTCGCCCCTGCCGCTGTCGTGGGATCACTCCCCTCGGCGATTCCTCTGCTCGGCGCCGGGCGCGCCCACGCCCTCCTGCACGCACACCTGCACCATCCACTGGCTCGCTTCACACATGTACATGAGTTACGGAGCACGCTCAGTCTGCTCACTTTTATTCCCGTCCCCCGGACCTCAGGCTCCGCCCCCGCACACTGCACGGGCATACTCAGGTTACTAACAAGACTCACCTGGCCTGTTATGCCTGCACCAATCTGCAGTGTCTCCCTGTAGCTCTTCCTTTCCCACCTCCGTTCCTAATTGGACCTTCCTGCTTTATCTAGCTTCTCTCTGCTCTCAGTCTTTGCTCGACATAGTCTCTGTATGGAAGTACTTCTGGATTCTCTCAGTGTTTTCACAGGTTCTGACGCGGCTTGTACGACTACCCCCTCTGGCTCTCGATCTCGGCACTCCTTGGACAACGCCCTCTCTGGTAACCCCTTGAACATGGCTTGGACTACGACCAATCTCCACTCTCCACTCCCTGACTTCGGCAAGGCATTCTTCACTCTATCTCTACAACCGGTACCGGCAAATATTGTCTACCTTACTACACCTGGCCTGGCAACGCTTTATACCACACTCCGGACACGCTCACTTTGCTGCAGGTGCGTGTATTACCACTTCCCCCTTCAGCTCAGGGGACGGGTCTGGTCTGGGGGCAGCACCGGCGTAACAACTACAAGGGTTAAGCTCAGCAATGAGTGACTGAGCCTACAGGGTTTTTATAGCAAGGCTGGAGCAATCAGTGCGAGAGGCGGAGCGGATGTGCGCCCCCTGCGGGAGCAGGGATTGGACAGAGGGTGCAGGAGACAGGCGAGCATTGTTTGTGCAATCAGGAATCTTGCCACACAGCTGGGGAGCAATGCACGATCGTCGCGTGAGCGTGCCGCGCGTGAGTGGTGCGTGACTCAAGCGGGGGGCGGGACCAGGCTCGGTGGAGTTGACAGAAAGCCTCCGTGTGCACGTGCTCTGTAAGGGGCACAGAGGGGACAGGAGCAATAGGTAAGGAGGGAACACGTTGCAGGGGACGTGTTCCCCGATTCCTTACAAGTATAAACTCAATTCTCTGCCCCCCACTTCTTCCCGAGGGACCCATACATTTTCTAATTGGGAATTTGGCGTAGGGAGTTGCTGCTTTTTTTTCTACTTCTGACAATTTTGTTAACACTGTTCTCAGGGAACCCAACACTTCACCTAATGGGCACCCAGGGGATTAATATGATGATACATCACCCATTGATGTAGGAACTGCTTTTGAGACCTCCGGTCTTCCAGCCTGAAGATGAAGCTCCCTTGTGGGACCAGATATAATCTGTCTTGTGGGAGCACCCCCTATTACAGGTGGTGCTGTAGACTCTCCTGCTGATGAGCACCCTCCGTGCCGACATGCTGCTGCTATCGCTGACCTCTTACATGCAGATGCCACCGGAAGCCCCCTGCTCCTTCTTCTTTCTCAGCTCCTCAGATGCTCCTGTATGTACAGGTGTCAGGGACTTGCTTTTCCGTAAAGGCCTCCCAGAAGGCACCACTGCGGCGCTGCCTCCTTCCCTCTCTTCCTCCTCATGCTTTGTTGGGGTTTCAACAGTTTGTCTTGCCTCTCTTGACTCTGGCAATTGCACTGATGGACAGGCTGCCTCTGATGTAGACAGTGCAGTATGCAAACACTCGCACAGCAATTCTGTTCTTCAAGACTGCATCACATTTTCTCTTAGTGCAAGCATTAAAGGCTCTAGCTCCCCCGCCGAATACATGGCATCAGAACTTCGTTGTTGTAACAGAGCAGCTGAATCTTGATGAAGTCTTCTTAACAGGTGAGTGAGATTCCCTGACCTATCCCCTTTATTTTTAACCCAAACTTCCCACCCAAACGTGCATATCCCTGCCTATCCACTTCCTAGCCAATGATTTGACCCTTCCCCAACCAACACGCTTTCAACCAATTCCTAAAAACCTGCTCTAACTTTACCTGGTAACTCCCCACAGCCTCTCTCACCTAAATGTCCTAGCTACCCACTAGCCAATCACTATTTGGCCCATCTAACAGATGTCAATTAGGGGTCATCCCCAGACCCATGTGGCACTTTTGCTTGTTGCTTCTGGGGTGTTCATATCTCTTGTGAAATTTGCTTCCATGCAACTTCCAACTTCCCCCCGCCCTTCACATGGGGTGAGAACTCAGTTCATAAAGAAAGCCTGATTGTAACTTTATTGTTATAGGCTTTAATATCCACACTGTACTGCCCTGAAGAATATGTTTGTACTTTAGATTTAAATAATGATAATAATAAATATATTAATAATAGTACAGGCATACCCCGCATTAATGTACGCAATGGGACTAGAGCATGTATGTAAAGCGAAAATGTACTTAAAGTGAAGCACTACCTTTTTTCCACTTTGCAATGCATGTACTGTACTGCAATCGTCATATACGTGCAGAACTGATGTAAATAACGCATTTGTATCAGGCTCTATAGTCTCCCCGCTTGCGCACAGCTTCGGTACATGTAGGGAGCCGGTATTGCTGTTCAGGACGTGCTGACAGGCGCATGCGCGAGCTGCTGTTTGCCTATTGGGCGATATGTCCTTACTCGCGAGTGTACTTAAAGTGAGTGTCCTTAAACCGGGGTATGCCTGTACATGGGCATCTCTGGACATCATGAGCCAATTAGCAGATTTATAATGTAAACAATTGAATACAAATAAAACAACATTAAAAGTCATTAAAACAGTTTTATAAACCCTGAAGTGGTTACAACTTGAGCTCTCAAATATCACATGAATGTGACACTATAAATTGCCCACCAGTGACCCATATGTCCCCATCTCCATATTCCAAGACTTTATGGAAATTATATTGATCCAGTCCTTTGATGCAAAGGATCACTCCCCTTGGATACCAAAGCATTATGCAGATGAGCAATGGGAAGAGAGAAGCAGAAATGCTCACTGATAAATTGGGGTCAGTTAGTTTTGCACCTGTAGTTAAGTAAACCCCAAACCTCAGCCACCCGCACGCACCTAATTCCAGCTGTGTCGCCAGCATCATATGTTGGTAGGTAAATTGTAATCACATTCGTCCGACTCTGGCATTAGACACCTTACTCATGCACAGGACTGAATCTGAAGCCGCTCTACGCTTCACTCATTGATTTTTCTCCCTGGACAGACTTAGTTGCTGATAATGAAAACTGAGAAGAAAATTGGGCATTACAGAGAGAAAAAAAATCTTTCAGTGAAAATGAAATCGAGTAATTTGCCTAGACAGATACAAAATGCAACCTGAAAAAAAGTGTTTGTTTCTTTGCTTGGGTGAGCACTGATTTGGCATTTAACATAACTCTTTTAAGCAGGTTACCCATGTGCTCCTGATGTAACTCTAAGGCTCAGATGTACAAAAGGGTGCTAAGCTTTAGCACAACTTTACTCCCATTCATATGAATAGGAGTAAAGTTGTGCTAAATCTTAGCACCCTTTGTGGATCTGGGCCTAAGATGTCTATTCATGCCAAGTTCTGAAATTGATCTAAGGACCTGAACAGGATTCCACTTCCCTTTTGCCATATAGCAAATGAAAATATCACTTGTGAACACATTCACATTTCTTAGGCAGGTCGGCAACCCTGCCTTTCAACCATTATCACATTGTGCTTCCACTGCAGAAAGGGATTCTGGGAAATGACATGCAAATCAGCACACATCTTTTGCTACAAATCCATTTAACATGGATCCCTATAAGCTTATGCCTGCTTTATTACACAGCTTTTCAGCACACCCTGGGTTGAAATGCATGGCCAGTAACCCTACACACAGACAGCTGTTTTGACCTGCTGGGTATTAGCAGTTTGAGGCTGATTATACTGGCTTTGTCATTTGAACCACACCTTAAATCATTTATGGTGGGTAAAAAAAAGTGACAAAAACTCTCTACCGTATAGCACACAGCAAAAGAAAATATCACTTGTGAGCACATTCACATGTCTTAGGCTGGTCTGTAACCCTGCTTTTCACCATTATCGCATAGCATACACTTTAAGGCTGGTCAATGGACGCCGGTTCAGATGTCTTTCTGGGAATCAAAGTCCCAGATTCACTTAAAAGTGCTAAGCTTTAGCACGTTTTAACTGCCATTCAAATGAATGAGAGTTAATGTGTGCTAACACTTAGCACCCTAGAGTGAACATGGGCTATAATTCTTAATCACTGATTACATCACTTGTTACCTAGACATGTCAGGGTGTTTCTTCCCAGTGTGAACATTTTACAGGCTCCGCATACAGCAGGGGCATCACTCGTCCCTAACTCCTCCTATTGATGACACTTCACAAGCAGATGCACCAGAGAGAAAAACGGTGCAAGTTCCTCGCACATGCACTGGAGTCAAATCTATGAATGTGATCTGAATTTCTTAAACGGGATGCTGATCTCTAAGTCACAGAGGTTAGTACTACCTCAGACCCGACTTATTTGATTGACACAAAAAACAGATGCAGTTCTAGACTGCAACTTTGATACATCCCATTACATGATAATATTGCACTAAGCCACATTTCCCTTAGCTAGTACTATAATCATTCCGTAAATTGTTACCTGATGCAAGAGGAGCAAAGTTTTCTCCTTTAATATGCGCATCAATACAATCCACACAATGATAAGTTATTAGCTGAATTGCCGATCGATCCGTTCTCCTGTGATCGATTGCTGAAGATTCGGCTCGGAGGTTCACTAAATGGCTGTCAGTGATTCAGAAGAGGACCAAAGATGCAAAGTTCTGTGGGGAAGATCATGTTACCAGGCAGTCACTAGATACAATTGGTGCACTGCTAGAGAGAGGGCAGGGCTCAAAAAGCGGTGTGCAAGAGCCTGTTTCAGAAGAGGAAGGGGATGTGACTTTGTAAAGGGTTTCTATAGAAACAAAAAATGCTTGTTACATTATAATACATAAAACATTTAATTCAGCGTTGTTTGAAAAAAAAAATATGCTAGAAGTATTTTCTCATAATACAGAACTGATTTATTAAAAAAAAAAACACATGTAGGATATTGCTTGGTCTGCAGCTTTAATGCAAATACGCATCAATAAGCATCAATTTACAGGAATAATGCCATTTGCTATTCTTGATACATATCCCCCCAGTGTTTAGTGCAGGAAAAGGGGCTGGTGTGATTAAGCTTTATGACTGCTTGTTGTGAACCCAGCAGCTGATAGGAACCTAGTAAAAAATAGGAGTGGCTCAGTGAGTAAAGACATTGACTGGCACTGAGTTTGAAGCAGCGGAGCCTGGTTCAATTCCAAGTGTCAGGTCCTTGTGACCTTGGGCAAGTCACTTTATCTCCCTGTGCCTCAGGCACCAAAAACACAGATTGTAAGCTCTACGGGGCAGGGACCTGTGCCTGCAAAATGTCTCTGTAAAGCGCTACGTAAAACTGGCAGTACTGTACGAGAACATGCTATTATTATCATTACTTCATACTACCATATACCATAACACCCGAACACCTTCACAGCGTGTTGCAGGCGCCCTTGGCAGTGAAGGAGTTAAACAATCAGTCAGCAGACACACTGGCCATAACCATTCTGGACTTGGGGATAAAGGAAAATAAATGATAAAATAGGAAACAGACGAGAGAAGCTTTTGTCATCCTCAGCATTCAGAAACCTGAAAAAGAGCTAAATAAAATGACAGCAAGGGTAAAAAATAAAAACTAGCGGTGGTGGCGGAAGCATTGTCAGGGAGGAGGCGGTGGGAGGGGGGGTTATCTACATTCACGGCTCTCTCAGCTGGCCGGAGTAAGACATCTTCCAGTCTCATCAGTCCCAGGAGCATCAAAGAGGCGGAGGAGACCTGACAGGCACTTTACAGACACCGAGAACCCAGGGAAGGGAGACAGAATGTTTCTGTGGAGAAACATTTCTACCACCCAGAAAAAAAAATCACACTGCTGTTATGTATAATGATAATAAGTATCCTTATGAACCTCTCACCGCCTATATAACACCAAACCTCTTTCTCCATATTCACCTTATCAAACCCACTGTTTCTTTCCTTCAGTATGTTGAACAATGGGTGATATTGCTGAGATATTAACTACGGAAGCAAAGGGGGAAACCATTTGCATTACAGACCTGCTGCGGCAGTGAAGTAATTAAATAGGTGCAATGATCCCACTGGCATAGCTGCAAACATGTCAACCCACACATGTCCCTATATTTCTCACTGGTTTTGAGTCTCATATTCACTGATCTATAGATCGCAATGCTGTCTTCCCTCTGTCCCATTTTTTTCTGTTGCGCTGTCCTGCCTGGAATCTTTCTCTCATACTGTCCCCTACCTCTAGACCAGGGGTTCTTAAACTTTTGTACCTTAATCCCCCTTAAGGACTAACAAGGTCCTCAATCACCCCATACCAAGAATTTTATATGATGTACCGGTACCATTTCAATATTTTTATTTCATTTAAATGTTTAAAAGGTTTCACAGGCCTGCTGTAAATGACGGAGTTCAGTATCTCGACTGAAACATTTAGTATAGGGGCCTCTCTTTTTTGTGTAACAAACAGAGAAGGAAAAGAATGGGTTGGATCCCTGTTCACCACGCATTTTATGTGGTGGGAGATAAAGAAGCTTTCACACGATGTATCAGCCACATGTTATTTTAACAGAATAAAAGTCATAAAATGGTACCAATAAAGAATGAAAAAAAAACCATTTGATGTCTTGAGTTTTAATATTAAAAAAAAAATGAAATCGTCAACAAATCCCAGCACCGTGTATATCATAGCACAGTAAGTATCTCTGCACTAGAGCCTGCTTCTGGTATATGAGTATTGACCTAAGTAGCATTGATATTTAAAGTGTTTCTGCAATTTATGCATATAGGCATTTATGACCTGTGGCCATTACAATCCTATTGCAGAGATACTTACTATGCTATGATATACACCTCTAGCATTGAGCGTGTTCTGCGGATAAGTATATTTAGATACAAAATACCCTAAATAAGTAGGAACTTTATTATCTGCCAGGATCACACCACTGTTCCAGTTACCACTGTGTTTGAAATTGGAATTGATGTTTTCAGATAGCAGTTTTTTGATTCCATGATACATAGACATACTTCCTTGTGAAAGCTGTCTGTCCAGAGCCACTTCAATATGGTTTTTTTTTTTAATGTTTGAATGAATTTATGTGTGTTTTTAACGAGTATTTGAACTAATAAAACTTTAATATTTTCTGATCTTTTCGGTTCCTAAGGGTCAATAGACCTAACAGTAATTATCTGTAGGATCATTGTTATCCACCCATTCTAATCCAGCATTGAGTGCTATATATAGAGGGCACTCTTTTAATCCTCTTTGGATCATAACTGCTATTACAAGTTTCAGTTCTTGCCAGTTCACAGATCTGAGGTTGCTTCCCGATCTTTCTCTGTTAGGTACACCATCTGTTTAGGTTCTTTGAAGAGCACAGCGCATTAAACTCGCCTAAATATTCCTACCGTGTCTTACTAACACAGAAATTAAGAGATCAAACATTAAGGATAACCAGCTTTGCTCCACACAGACATACTGCTTTTACTTCCAGTTGGAAGTCTTGCCTTCACTGCAGACGACTGAAAGAAGGATTCACTACGCACAATACACACAATATTATTAACACTCATCTATCTATAAGCTCCCAATATGTTTTCATGTTTCTCAGAACTGCTACATGGAAACCTTCTCCCAATCCCAGCTGCCCCAGTTTTGCTGTTTGTTGTTGTTCATTTACAGAAAGAGCAGCAATAAAAGACAAGTTAAAAGGCTAAGCTAGTGAAGGGCAGGAAGTAGTAGAGTCTGGCATCTGTTGATGCAAAATCTTGGTGCAATACAATCTGGTAGCAGAATTACTGTATTCAAGCGGTCAATGTAGTTTTTTCTTTGCTCTTAGTTTCGCGCAGCACTGTGTCTCAATATAGTGGATACTTTCATTTTAAAGGAAACTAATGCAAAATATTCAGCAGTCTGTTTCTTATATTGTTGCTTAGAACTAATTATACGCTTTGAATCAGAATCTTTTTTTTTTTTGCGATGGAGTCTCTGTGAAGAGCTTAAAAAGTATTACTGAAATATGAAAATTACTTAAAAAAAGAAAAAATATATATACAGTGGCGACCAACTTTATTCTAACTCGGCTAGCTCCGCAAAGTTCAGAATATCCCGGTGATGTGCGGTTTTCTGTCATTTTCGCCCGGAGTGTATTGCGTTATTTTCGCAGCTGTGATTTAAGCATTTTATTCCCACTGTCTGCAATACTGCAATGCCGTGTAAAAACTCATGGGGGCGTTTGCGAGCTGTTGTCTTTGAAGCCGTCCCCTATTACACTTAACATACACATACAGTACTGTATACTCAATGATACTATAGGCCGGCGGGGGCGAGATGTGTTTGCAGCAGAGAGAGATCCGCTGCTCTCTCTGCGCAAACATCGGCACATTAAAAATTATTTAAAATATATTTTTATTCATAGTGTAGATGTATAGGGGGTCTCCAGAGCTGAACCGCGTTGGTTTCAGGTCCGGGGACCCCCGGCTTCCTGAGATAAAGCCCCCTTTTTGAGGTGCCGGTATCCCTCTGCATTTAAAGGTCCCGATCACGTGACCGCGGCATGTAAACCAAGCAGAGGGATACCGGCACCCCCTAAAGGGGCCTGTATCTCAGGGAGCAGGGGGTCCCCGGACCTAAAACCACAGCGGTTCAGCTCCGGAGACCCTCTGCACATCTACAGTATAAATAAAACACACACATCAATAAAGAATCGTTCCTTACCTTTGCGGCTATGTGCTATGGTAACGAAGCAGCATGAATGTATTTTTAATAATATTGTACAGTGAGCAGGGGGTTCCCTGAGCCAGAAATCAAAGCTCAAGGGACCCACCCTGCTCCTGCACAATATTATTAAAATACAGAAATGTTGCTTCATTACCATAATTGATAGCCGCTAAGGCAATGAAGGGTTAAGGCAGAATAGCATGTTTATTGGGGACATTTGCCCCCAATAAACATTGCAATAAACAACATACAGTACAGTAAACCCCCTGTGTATTTAAAATACATAAACAACAATAAATACATTAAATACATATTTTTAACGTGTCTGTTAAACCTCCCTGCCTTCACTGTAATCTATGTAAGGCCCCCTCCCCCTAATGTGTCTGTTACACAGATTACAGTCAAGGCAGGAAAGTTTAAGCCCCCCTCCCCTAATGTGTCTGTTCAAATTCCCTGCCGTGACTGTAATCTGTGTAAAGCCCCCTCCCCCTAATGTGTCCGTTTAATCTCCCTGGCCTGTGTTTCTGTGAGTGCAGTGTATGTAAATGTGGGGAGGGGGAGGGGGATCCCGTGTAAATATAATGCAGCGCCTCACTGCTAATGGCCCACCCCGTGAGGCCTAACCACCCACACCCACTACCCACTACACACCTGCCCATGGCCCCTCTGCTGCTGCAAAACAGAGACAAAAATTAAAACATCCAAAGTAATGTCCCCTAACCCCTCAATCACCATAGCGGTTATTAACCGCTACAGTCATTAAGGGGTTAACCCACCCTCACCCACCACTCGGGACGCCTACATACCCTCCCACACTAACCCCCCACCCCGTGAGGCCTAACCACCCTCACCCACTACCCACAAGGGAGGCCTGCCCACATACCGTTGGGGAACCCCCCACCCCCAGTACCCACAATAAAAACTATACAGTGACCCACAATAAACATCATTATATTTATTAAATACATTACCCACCCCCTGTGCCCCTCCCATAAATACAAGATTTATCCTTTTACAAACAGGGTTCATAATGCAGCCCCACGCGAGTCCCCGGTGGGCTGGCGGGGCACCTGAGAGACCTACAGGGTACCAGCAGCCCTTTTCAAACAGGTTCTGGTGGCCTGCTGGTGGGTCCCACCAGCACCATGGCCCCCAGGTGGTCTCCTTGGGTTACTGTGGGCCACAATTGGGTCCCCACGGTAGGCCCGCGGATGTCTGGGAGCCCCGGGTCAGACCCACAGGTGTCTGCGGGGCCTCGGGTGGTTCCCACGAGGGACTGGGGAACTCATGGGTGCTCACTATGGGTCCGCGGTGCCCCCACAGAAGTGGAACCACACATCTTAATCCCTGCACCTACGGGTCGGCGGTGCCCCCACAGAAGTGGGACCAAACTGCTTCAACCCCGTAGACTACGGGTCCACGGTGCCCCCACAGATGTGAGGCCACCGCTTCATCCCCGCATGTGTCACCCGTGGAACCACCAGCCTGATACCCATGAGATACCCGAGAAAACCACAGGTGGTCTCCAGAGGTCTCACGCGGAACCACGGAACAAACTCTGAATGTAAAAAAAATAAACCTGGCCTATACATTCAATACATACACCCCCCCCCAACACCTACAGTACAATAATGTGCAAAATAACTATTATCCAGATATGGATAATAGATTAATTGCCCATTATTAAAAACATTAACTAGCATATTCAAATAAATAAAGTACTACTGACCTCATCAATAAGAAGTCTCTGTCGCCAGCGACATCCTTGTCTTGGCCACAAAATACATAGCAAATACAAAGCCAATACATTGCAAGTACATTCAGATATCAATTAACCCCTTAAACACCTTATCAGATAATAACCGCAAAGGTAATTAAGGGGTTAAGCCACACTGGCCCGATACCTACCCTTCACCCATGAATTTGTACAGTGGCTTCATCATGCAACTATATATACAGTATATATACAGTATATATATATATATATATATATATATATATATATATATATATATATATATATATATATATATATATATATATATATATATACAGTATATACACACATGATAAACCAATATACAAATAAACGTAGAAGGGTTATCAAAACCATACTGTACTACAAATAACACTTCTCCATACAGACACACTACATTACAATAAATTTCCTTTAATAATCCTAACTGATCTTACAATCTAAATCATCAAATGCCAATGAAAAACCTCACATTCCAATCAATACATTGCATTTACATTGTATAAATGATGCATAAAATCTATGCACCATATACATTCTGCAAATGAATGTTAACAATATCATTGCAAGCAAAATACAAATACCTCCAAACAAGTAAACTATTTTAACCAATCAAGTAAACAAAAATCAATTAGCAATCATTATTTACATCCCTAAACAATTGACAGTCCATCCCGAACAATGAAACAATTAACTAATTCACGTCTGGAGCAGAACAATTTAGCATATGAAAAAATATAAGTACCAACCAGAATACAAATTTTAAAACCAAGGCTAACCCTGAACACAAGCACACAATACAATATCAAAAATTACATCTATCTAATTTTAAAATACTTTAAACACACAATAAAGCATAGCAGCATAGACAAATTAATTTAAAACACATCAAATCAAGCTTTTAACACAACATCATTTCTTACCCTGTATGTATATATCTCTCTAGACATATATACATACATACATACAGTTGCAAGAAATGATATACCACAAAAAAAATACACATGTTAAAAAAGCTTTTAAAAAAATTAACAAGTTAAATAAAATACATTTCTTTAGTTCACTTACCATTACTTTGCCCCACCGACTCCCGTTGTGCAGCTTACTCATGAACCAATCCACCAGGCACAGGAACCCATAAAATAATAAACCATAAAAAAATAAACATTACACTAAAAACCCAAATCAATCCACGGGTCTTCTACTTGTAATCCATCTTCATCTGTATTCTTCTTTCTTCTATCTTCTTCCGGGCGGGGTCTTCTTTCCGTCTTCGGCCACGCCCTGGCCTTCTTCTTCTGTGGGAGGTCCTTCCTCCTCGGCGTCGGTGAATACAAATTCATGGGTGAAAGGTGGGTATCCCGCCAGTGTGGCTTAACCCCTTAATTACCTTTGCGGTTATTATCTGATGGGGTTTATTATATAAATATTATCTAAGGGGTTAATTGATATCTGAATGTACTTGCAATGTATTGGCTTTGTATTTGCTATGTATTTTGTGGCCAAGACAAGGATGTCGCTGGCGACAGAGACTTCTTATTGATGAGGTCAGTAGTACTTTATTTATTTGAATATGCTAGTTAATGTTTTTAATGATGGGCAATTAATCTATTATCCATATCTGGATAATAGTTATTTTGCACATTATTGTACTGTAGGTGTTGGGGGGGGGGGGGTGTATGTATTGAATGTATAGGCAAGGTTTATTTTTTTTACATTCAGGGTTTGTTCCGTGGTTCCGCGTGAGACCTCTGGAGACCACCTGTGGTTTTCTCAGGTATCTCACGGGTATCAGGCTGGTGGTTCCACGGGTGACACATGCGGGGATGAAGTGGTGGCCTCACATCTGTGGGGGCAACGCGGACCCGTAGTCTGCGGGGATGAAGCTGTGTGGTCCCACTTCTGTGGGGGCACCGCCGACTCGTAGGTGAGGGAATGAAGATGTGTGGTCCCACTTCTGTGGGGGCACCGCGGACCCGTAGTGAGCACCCGTGAGTTCCCCAGACCCCCGTGGGAACCATCCGAGGCCCCGCAGACACCTGTGGGTCTGACCCGGGGCTCCCAGACATCTGCGGGCCTACCGTGGGGACCCAATTGTGGCCCACGGTAACCCAAGGAGACCACCTGGGGGCCATGGTGCTGGCGGGACCCACCAGCAGGCCACCAGAACCTGTTTGAAAATGGCTGCTGGTACCCTGTAGGTCTGTCAGGTGCCCCGCCAGCCCACCGGGGACTCGCGTGGGCTGCGTTATGAACCCTGTTTGTAAAAGGATAAATCTTGTATTTATGGGGGGGCACAGGGGGTGGGTAATGTATTTAATAAATATAATGATGTTTATTGTGGGTCACTGTATTGTTTTTATTGTGGGTACTGGGGGTGGGGGTGGGGGATTCCCCAACGGTATGTGGGCAGGCCTCCCTTGTGGGTAGTGGGTGAGGATGGTTAGGCCTCACGGGGTGGGGGGTTAGTGTGGGAGGGTATGTAGGCGTCCTGAGTGGTGGGTGAGGGTGCGTTAACCCCTTAATGACTGTAGCAGTTAATAACTGCTATGGTGATTGAGGGGTTAGGGGACATTACTTTGGATGTTTTCATTTTTGTCTCTGTTTTGCAGCAGCAGAGGGGCCATGGGCAGGTGTGTAGTGGGTAGTGGGTGTGGGTGGTTAGGCCTCACGGGGTGGGCCATTGGCAGTGAGGCGCTGCATTATATTTACACGGGATCCCCCTCCCCCTCCCCACATTTACATACACTGCACTCACAGAAACACAGGCCAGGGAGATTAAACGGACACATTAGGGGGAGGGGGCTTTACACAGATTACAGTCACGGCAGGGAAGTTGAACAGACACATTAGGGGGGGGGTCCCTTGAGCTTTGATTTCTGGCTCAGGGAACCCCCTGGTCACTGTACAATATTATTAAAAATACATTCATGCTGCTTCGTTACCGTAGCACATAGCCGCAAAGGTAAGGAACGATTCTTTATTGATGTGTGTGTTTAATTTATACTGTAGATGTGCAGAGGGTCTCCGGAGCTGAACCGATGTGGTTTTAGGTCTGGGGACCCCCTGCTCCCTGAGATACAGGCCCCTTTAGGGGGTGCCGGTATCCCTCTGCTTGGTTTACATGCCGCGGTCACATGATCGGGACCTTTAAATGCAGAGGGATACCGGCACCTCATAAAGGGGCCTGTATCTCGGGGAGCAGGGGGTCCCCGGACCTAAAACCACAGCGGTTCAGCTCCGGAGACCCCCTGCACATCTACACTATGAATAAAAATGTATTTTAAATTTATTTATTTATATTCATGTATTTATTTATGTTGATTTTTTTTTTTTTTTTGGGCGGCTGCTGTGTCTGAATTTTTTTTATTGTGGGTAGCGGGGGTGGGTGAAGGGGGTATTAGCCCCAACGGTGGTTGTTTAGGGCTTGCAGGGGGGGGGGGTGTAGCGGGAGGGGTTAACCCCTTCATGACCGTAGCGTTATTAACTGCTACGGTCGTGAAGGTGTTTAGTGCACCCGCAACCCCCCCGCAAATCCTAAACTCACACCAAGGGCCAAATACCTCCTTCACCCACCCCTGCTACCCACAATAAAGCGGGCAATGTGGGTTAACCCCTTCATTGCCTTAGCGGCTATCAGCTATGGTAATGAAGCAGCATTTCTGTATTTTTAATAATATTGTGCAGGAGCAGGGGGTCCCCTGAGTTTTGATGTGTGGCTCAGGGAACCCCCTGCTCACTGTACAATATTATTAAAAATACATTCATGCTGCTTCGTTACCATAGCACATAGTCGCAAACGTAAGGAATAATTCTTTATTGATGTGTGTGTTTTATTCATACTGTAGATGTGCAGAGGGTCTCCGGAGCTGAACCGCTGTGGTTTTAGGTCCGGGGACCCCCTGCTTCCCGAGATACAGGCCCCTTTATGGGGTGCCGGTATCCCTCTGCTTGGTTTACAAGCCGCGGTCACGTGATCAGGACCTTTAAATGCAGAGGGATACCGGCACCTCATAAAGGGGCCTGTATCTCGGGAAGCAGAAGGTCCCCGGACCTGAAACCAATGCGGTTCAGCTCCGGAGACCCCCTGCACATCTACACTATGAATAAAAATGTATTTTAAATAATTTTTAATGTGCCGATGTTTGCGCAGAGAGAGCAGCGGATCTCTCTCTGCTGCAAACACATCTCGCCCCCGCCGGCCTATAGTATCATTGATGTGCATATACAGTACTGTATGTGTATGTTAGGGGTTATAGGGGTTGTTGTTATACAGTATATATACTGTATATATATACTGCATTACAATTCATGAATTTATGCCATCTGGCGGACACGCGAAGCATTGCAGCCTATTAAATCCTGAACCATTATCAATTAACACATCAACTGCGCGTCAGCCGGGCATGACCCGTGGCTGGGAAAGCAAAAGGAATGCAGCATGCTCCGGGTAAACAACGTGGCATTCCAGGAACAAGCCAGGGACAAACCGGTGATTTGTTAGAATAAAGTCTGCCGCAACAGTATATATATACAGTGTAGTGTAGGACCTGCATTCATTTGGTTATACCTTGGCGTTGGTATGCAGGCTTATGATGCTTTGGCCAAAGGGTTAACTAAATAACCAAGTATTTATTATTATTATTGAAGTATTTCACTTTATACTTTTTACCATATATGTTTTGTCAATGGGATGTAGCATTGGGCACCCCCTGTCCCTTGTTATATATAGTTGCCACGCTCAGTAGCTCTCTTGTTGACAAATATATATTCATGATGTGGTGGGTGTGGGAGTTTGAGCTAACTGGGAATGTGTGTTAATCAATTTCTGACTGGTAGCAGTTGTTTGGAGGCTGGTTGTACCTCCCCCCAGAGCTCGCTCCTCCTTCACCTTTTTAACTTGGAAGGGCTTTCCATTTGCTGCAGGAACAGGACCTATGATGGTTCTTCCCCTCTAACAGAGGTAAAAGAAAGTGTTCACAGTGTAGTGTAGGACCTGCATTAATTTGGTTATACCTTTGCTTGGTATGCAGGCTTATGACGCTTTGGCCAAAGGGTTAACTAAATAACCAAGTATTTATTATTATTATTGAAGTATTTTACTTTATACTTTTTACCATATACAGTATGTTTTGTCAATGGGATGTAGCATTGGGCACCCCTGCTTCTTGCTATATATAAATATATGTTATACGTTTTGAAGCAAATGGTGGCACTGTGTGCTCATTTGCATGTAATTTCCCAGAATCCCTTGCAGCAGTGGAAGCGCTGTTTGCTGGGTGATTGGTGAAAGACGGGGTTGCAGACCTGTCTAAGACATGCAAATGAGCATACAGTAATATTTCCATTTGCTATATGCTTTACTGTGGAGGGTTTTTGTCACTTTTTTTTTTACCCACCATAACTTTACTGACACACACACACACACACACACACACACACACACACACACACACACACACACACACACACACACACACACACACACACACACACACACACACACACACACACACACACACACACACACACACACACACACACACACACACACACACACACCTTTCAAATACATAAATGGGTTGATTCCATAACTGAGCTTTTTACTTTTCATTCTAATCAGGTAAATTAATTCTGGAAAGTAAGGAAAGGTTTTTAGAAAAATGCCCTTACTATTGACAAGAGAAGGACGACCCGTGCAATACGGATCTGGGGAAGCATGGGAGGAGAAGCAAACGTATTCAGAATTCATTTCCTTTCTTTTTAATCAAACGTAGACATCGTAAACCTAAGCATTTCATCAATGAAGGCAGATTCCTATTACTTCTTATGCCCTTATTCAGTATGCAGTGAAGCTGACTTCCCTTTGCTTAGGAAGGTTTATGCTCCCGAGTCCCTAAAATACTAAACAGTAAATTCACAACTTTAAAACTTCCATGAAGTTCATATTCCACATTTTTTTTCACGTTTGAATGCCCAGGTTGACAACATTTGATTTCCAATTTTCCACATTACTTAACTTGCTTCTAGTTTTTGCACTTAATCCATTTTAATTAATTTTTCCTTTAACGCTTCTTCCCCTCCGTTTTGCATCCATGACACAATTCTTGAATTATTGTCACATAATCCTCTCTACTGTGAACCTAAAGAATGTTCAGGTGCACCATTTTGCTGCCACAGGTGATTGTAATGCTTCGCACTGTATTATGTTATAACATCTTCTTGAGCACAGGGCGGATACTGTATGTCACTGCATGCAGTGGCCAAAATGAGTGAGATTTGAGGATTTTGAACCAAACAATGTCACTTTAATATAACAATACTGACTCCTATCAATGGTATTCCATTCAATACTTTGGGACAGAAGATGTTCCAAATGATGGAAACTGACCCCAAATCAGTGAGACTTGCAGAACATCAGTGAGGGTTGGCAGGTTTGAAAGATGTACCGTAAGTGAAATTCTTCCCGGCTGTACATTTTGGCAAGACTGCACCTTAAACTTTTCACTTCCATTGAGGCCGACATCATATTGGGTCCTCTCTAATCTGCAATGCTTTTCATTCTCCGTTGGCCAACACTAGAAAAACTGCAGAGCAGAGAACCTTTCTTCCACTTGTGGTGGCTGAAATTTGCCTTCCAATATTGTAGAAACGCAGTACATATGAAGATATCTGTGAAATCTTCCTTAAAGAAACCTTGTGTTGGTCAGTATGGGTCATAACCCTCAACACTACTTTTGTAGAAAGGGGGAATGCATTACATGGCGGCTTTATGATGTTAAAGAAGCAATCCAAGCCGGCAAATTTGTTTGCATTATTTTTAAACATAGGATTGAAGAAAGGTTCTCTGCAGCTGAACCTTGTTAATTTCAGCTCTGGGAACTCCCTGCTTCCAGAGATACTTACCTCCATATGGGGTGCCAGTATCTCTCTGCTTTTTAAAGCTTCTGCATCACGCGGGCCAATAGAAAGCAGCACTCGATGACATCGCGGCTTCCTGAGCATCCTGTACGTGATCCCTGCATGCCGAGCAGTCTCTTTAAGTTGACATTGAGAGCCTCCGTTTCTTCTTGCGTCGGTCCGCGTTAATGGACGGATGTCGATGCGTTAAAGGAACATGGTGTGAAAAGCGTGAATAAATAAGAGTCATCATCTGAGGATCATTTTTGCAGAATGACAAATAAGTTTATTGCAGTGTACATGCACACACAGGAGGCAGTTTCAAAATAAAATTCCCCCAACGACATGGTGGCATGCAGGCCTTATTTATACACAAAATACTAAGCCCAGGCCCCCTATACGAGGTTGCGGGTGCGTCACTACGTAAGCATATAAGATAAACACAATATGAACATGAACACATTGAGTTAAAAGCATTATGATGAGATTCATATTAGAAATGAAATGACTCAGCTAATATTCCTTATAAAAGTCGGTGACTTTTACTCTACATACGGGACTTCGTCGGAACCTCCCTCGGAATGCGAGACGCGTGTTATCTATATTTTATTTTCATAACATTCGCGCTTTTTCTCCCCTCTTCAAGGTCTTGTGGCTTAGCTGAACAGCTTAATATCAAAAACTTCAGGAGCAGAAAAGAAAAAGATGTCTTTAAACTAACTTCCATACCAACACTCATATAGACAATAGACAATATCAGGCACCTAGGATGGATGCTGACTTAAAATGGCGGCTTAGATCCCAGTGCTGTTTATGTTAGACCTCCCCCCCTCCTTGCATCATATTCTCACTTTGTCAGTTCCCTCCTTTTTTATTCTAAAAACATGCTTTTGACAATTAAGTTTATGATGTTAGTCCAGGGACACAGACAGACTCGTATTGTATACTGCGGTGCTTCATCATCTGATACTGCTCATTGGTATAACTCAGAGGACAAGGGCGCGTGCCCTTCACTGTCATAGTCTTGTAAGGCGCTGTGGCCCCAACATGTCTTTTGGAGTTGAATAACTGTGATCGGCATCTTCTTTCTTCAAGGGACTGATGTTTCTGGCATCTGCAAAGAGTGGCATCAGATTGGAGGAGGGGGTAGCAATTTGTGGATCATACCTCTGCAACACGTGACACACACATATTTGACAACAAGTAACACCCCCACACACACCAAAGCATTCAGAAGTTTTTGCTCCAAGTGATCTAAGCCATTCATCTAACCCCAAGGGGTGATATTCTGTCCCTTCCCTTTGTAAGCCTCTTTTGAATCTCTTCTATTTCATCTAGTTCATGCTGTACACTGCTACACTGATCTTGAATGAAAACACAACATTGTTCTTCAACTAGGACACATACCCCTCCTTTTGAATCTAAAACATAGTCTATAGCAATTCTGTTTTGTAAGGCCATAAGCCTAATCTGAACCTGTTCTTGGTTTAATGGTGAAATTAAAAACTGCAAAATTAAGGCCACATCCTTCCTGTAAATTGTTATCTGACTAAAAATACATTCTTACACAGGTTTCATTGGTTGGTGGAGACACTGGACCCATAAATTGATTCTTGTTCCTAGTGTGTGATACACCCTTTAAAGAGGCTGGCTTAAAAAATGGGAAAATACAGAAATTATACACATAATACTAAAAACCTTATTTTATGCAAGCAACCTTTCTTTGGGTATGCAGTTGCTAGATAAAAGAAATGGCATCTATCTCTATCATCATATATTTTCAGAATCATCACAACATTCTATTACTGAGAATTGAAGGGGGTTGGTATCGGTGAAAGCGAATGCGTGATCCTCACCCCTGCACGCACTGCATACATCATTCACTCAGAATATCAGAACAGACGATGTCTGCGATGGTCAAAATGGCTGACTTATGATCCTTTCCTTGTGGCTGACACATGCCCCTGGGTGACCCCCTCCTTTCGGTGGAGGTGCAACACACTTCTGGATCAAAGTTTTGCTGCACATGACACATACATAGAGAGTGATGAGTACTGCCAAAACACATACAAGAGCTTTCACAAGCCACGCTTCCAGGAAACCAATCCTCCCATCAAGGCTCAATTGTACATACATCTTACATTTCTAACTTAACACACTCTAAAAATAAAAACATTGAGTCTTTGAACAAATGAAATGTTCTGATAAAACAGGGCCTTAGCCTGGTGTCTTATTTTCCTCGTTGGTTAACGGTTAGAGTTTTGACTCGGCAAGACGTTATCTTGATGCGGCTGTGCTTTAGGTGACTTTGGTCTTTGGTGGAGCTGGAATGAGCTTTACTGTACTTTGGGTCCAGGAAAAGAACTCTGCCACTTTAATTGCTGTATTCGTTGTTAGTATAGGCCTTTTCATCTGGGATGAAGAGCATGCTTGCGTAGGACATATTTGACTATTAACCCCATCTCGAGTAGGTGTACTTTCAACTTTGCCTAGAGAGACTCAAAAAATGTATTAGTGGCATACAAGACTTATTGTTTTATTACCAATAACATGGTCCTTAATTTGTGCCTTTGGACTGCTGATAGTCATAAGTCATCCCATAGTTTCTCATAGGGAGATAATTTATACCTAGGAATAAATTCTTGTATCAATGTGTTTACTCCTGTCTTAGCATCCGCATATAGACAGAGGTAGTCCCTATTAATGTTCCTCAAATTAAAAACTAAGTAGCCAATGTGAACCTGACTTTGATACAATCTAAGTTCCTATGACTTGATGTCCCATCCATTGCCCAACTAATTGCTTCCATAGTTAATTCTATCCTGTCTGCAGGCCATATCCCTAAGACCTGGAAAACTGTCAGAGTTTGTCCCAATCTTCAAAAGTGGGGACAAAAAACACTGTCTCAAACTACAGGCCAATCTCTCTTCTCCCAATACTATCCACAGTCATGGAAAAAATATTCACTCCCGTTAAGCAATTATTTTACCCATACAAATTTACCTAGCCAATCCCAATCTGGCTTTTACCCAAACAATCCACTGTAACTTTTCTGCTAAAAATTTGAAATGCCTTGTATATCATGTATACCCTGTTCACTTATGTAACTGCTTTTGCAACTATGTATCCCCTGTATTTAACCCTATGCACAAGACACACCCACAAATGAGAGGTGACTCCCAATTCACCACTTCCTGGCAAATCTATTCTAGATTACACAGCAATTTTGACAATAACCACTGCTTACGGACACCTTTGGAAAAATAAATGGTTAAAAGTTATAACATACATCACATATTCAGTTAATAGACAAATGATTTTGTATAAGACTTGTATAAGACTTCACACTAATGTCTTGCTTTATATAATCTCTTTGCACAGTGCTGAGCACATGGTCAACTTTATATTATTAAATACACTCTGCATATTCATCTGACTAAAGAAAAAATATTTTTAAAGCTTGTTCCCGGGCAAAAAGCCATCTTGTTTCTGGGCGTTTCGCCAATTGACCCTGAACAGATAAGATAACGGCACACCACGGCTTCTTCCTGAAAAATAATAATTATTGGATTGGAACTTTTGCTTAAAGTTTAAATACATGGAGCTTTATCCAGAGCCCAAAGAACTACATTTTTTATGGCCTGTCAAAAATTCACCAACGGGCTTTTATATAGCTGAGGTTATATAACTTCTTAAACACAAATAGCTCCCACACGCTCATGCTATCTCCCTCCACTCAGTTCTTTTTTTTTAATGCCTTCTGTTTGAACTTTCATATTTTCACAGACTTCCTTCACTACAAATTTATGCTATCCTGTTTCAATTCTGCCCTTTCTCAAGCTAAACAAACCTACTTCTCTCCATTAATCAACACTCACAAGTCTAACCCACACTAACTCTATCTTCATCTCACCTCAGGACTTTGCTGACTATTTTAAGAAAAAGGTGAAATCCATACATCAGAACATTCCCTCTGTTTCCTCCTTCTATCCTACACCGCTTCCTGCTCTCTTCCTGCTTTCCTTGACTCTTTTTCCACTGTATCAGAAGAGAATGTCACCATCACTGTTGATCTCCTCTTCTCCCTCTAATCTGATACATTTCCATTCTCCTTCAAACATGCAACAGTTATACCATGACTCAAAAATAGCAAGCTTGAACCTACCTGTCTTTCTTACTACTGAACTTGTCTTGTATTCTCTTGCTTGCTCCATTTTCTCAACACCCAATTCTCTCCTTAACCCTCTACAATCTGACTTTTACACTGCTCCCTCCACGGAGACAATTCCCACTAAAACAACTGATGACCTATATGTTGCCAGGGACAGAGGTCATTACACTCTGTTCATATTACTCCACCTTTCTGAAGCATTTGCCTCTGTGGACCACACTTCTCTTTTCTCAGAACACACTCTCTCTAGGTGACCTAATAACATCTCGGTTTAAATATCCCCTCTATGCGGACGATACCCACATTTACTTTTCAACCCCTGACCTTACACCTGCCATACAAACCTAAGTTTCTGAATGTCCTTCTGTTATCTCATCCTGGAAGGCCCTCCTTCACCTTAAATTTAACATGGAAAAAAACAGAGCTCCTCATACTTCCTCTCAAACCTGACCCTATTATCTCCTTCCACATTACTCTTGAATCTTCCATCCAGTAGCCCAAGCACGCTTAGGGGTCACTCTCAACTGCTCTCTAATATTCTCCTCTCTCATTCAAAACATTTTTATAACCTGTCGCTTTTTCCTCCACAATATCCTCTGTTGTTCAACTATTAAAACTCTGATTCAGGCCCTCATTCTCTCCCATCTTGATTACTGTAATCCCCTGCTATCCCACCTTCCTGACTTTCACCTGTCTTCCCTACTATCTATCCCAAACGCTGCTGCCAGAATCACTCTACTCTTTAAACTCTGATTCTGCGTTTCCCCTCCTGAAATTCCTCTCCTGGCTTCTAATCAAATCCTACTGCTTCTGTATGCTCTCCCTACCTACCAATTAGATTGTAAGCTCCTCAGTGCAGGGACTTCTCTTGCTTAATGTTACTTTTATGTCTGGATCACTTATTTCATGACCTCTTACCTTTACCATTTGATACCTATATGATTACGACGTGCACCACTCCTGTGAAGCGCTATGCATATTAATGGCGTTATATACATAAAAACATACAATACAATATATACTTCAAACAATGCTTGTGAGCTTTTACCCGCATTTTAAAACACAAAATATTCCCAAACATATCTTAATCCTATAGAAATAAAATTGAAATGTGTTATTACTGGTTACACACAATACAGAACACACAATACAAAAACTCCTCTCATACACAGCCAAACAACATCACAAAAATAACGAACAAATAAAAGAAAACATTTCTCCCCTATTACCAAACAATTTCATCCTGCAACTAATTAATAAAAGTTCCCTTCTCTTTCTTTATTCTCATAAATAACCTGATTTTAAAACTACTCTGATGCTCCGGAGCTTTTGAGTTAACTTTTTTTATCTCCTGTACATTCTTCTAGCTGGAGAAAAAGGTGGGGGCACGATCTGTGCTGCTGCGATTCTGATTCTCTTTCTTGCAGACATTTGACTTCATTGTGAGCAAATAATATTCATGTTTTTGTACGTACTTGCAAGTTTTTGGATGGTGATTTGTGTACACAGGTGATACTTAGCATGGTTTATCTTTCACACAGGTAATCATTCAGGAAAAATTCATTAAGGTATCAAATCCATCTAGCAACTCTCCATTAAGGGCGCAAAATTTTACTTGCCGGCACCGAAACTTGAGTTTATATCAGGAAATGATTTATAACCACTTATTGCTTGTGGGGAAATGGAAGGAAAAGCTGATACGTTTACACCTGATTTCTGCGTCTTTCAGTCAGCCGGGCCTGCCATACATGACTTTAGCCACAAAAACCTCATAAAATCCAAAGATTTATACTGCCATAGACACACAGGGATTACTGAAAGTTAGAAGGTTCCACTATGAGCCCTTGCGTTCGCATTCTTCCGAATAAGAAAACTGGTGCGGCTGCCCATAGGTTCACGCTTCCTTCCATAGTAATTTATTGCAAACAAACTTTTTTCATTGGGGTGGCGTGTTTTTCACTGGGACTTGCATGTGTTTTTTCACTTGAACTTGCATGTGTATTTTCATTGGCCAACAAAACATATTTATATTGTCTCTTCTTGTTCTCTGTATCCATTCTTTATTATTTTTGTCTGCAGACACACAACCTCTAACGGCAAATTTTGAGAACTTTGGTTTCCCATTATTCTCCTGTTACAGTAATCACATTTAATTGACCTGTGCAATACTCCTGATACAATAATCAGCGCAAGCTGATTGCGTACAACTCTTTCGGCATGTTATTGTTCTGAATATGCAAATAAGGACCTGTCACGAGACTGTTTCCCAATCAAATTTTTTCACCATAACCATACCCAAGAAAAAACTTGAAATACTTCAGCGGGTCCAACCCAGTCCTGATAAACCTTATACCTTTATAACATGGATACAGATAAGACCTTCTAAACAGATATCCATAAATAAACTCACTTGGTATGTTAATGACTGTGACGACTCAGGAGATTCCTTCCTCTCCTTGTCCATCTCTCCCATCTCCTGTTACCCTTTCCACTCTTCCCACTCCTCTCCTTCACCTTCTACCTCTCTCCCCTTGCTGCAGCGCGTCCCCCGCAGGTCTCGCATACCCACGCGCTCCCTTAGCCCCTGCTTTGATCCTCCCTGCTCCCTCTCCCCTGCGGTAGATCCTTTACCTTCCCCTGTGGTGCCATCCGTCCCGTTGCCTCCTCCTCACGTGGTACCCGCGGCACGGTGCTCCGCGTGCCTGGTGACGCGTCCGTTGCGTGCACTCCCTCAGCCCAAGGAGGATGCACGTACTTGCTCCTCTCTGCCTTTGATGGCCATCATGCGGGCACAGGCCTCGCGCGCATTCTCTTCCTCTTGGTTCCGTCCCCCTCATGCGGTCTTCCCCTGCTCCGTGCGGGACGCTTATGTTGCAGCCTGTGCACGCGCATCCCCAGCTTACAGGGGGCGCGCGCCCAGACTCTTCTTATCTGGTTCCCCCTGTCTCCGCCTCCCTAGCTTTACAGGCTACTCCCCTGACTGCCCCTTCTGTCTCCTCCTCTTCTCTCCCTGACCTATCTCCAGCTTCTCACTCAGAAGCGTGCGTGCAGAGCTCCCAGGCATTTGCTGTGGAATCAGGTTGTATTCTTTCTTTATTTGTTATAATTGTGTGGGGAACTGTGGGGGAGTATACTGTTAGTATACTGTGAGTTTTGTAGAGGGTTTTGGGTGCATTTTCAGGTTTAAAAAAAGGTTTTGGTTTTCACCCAGAGGCTGCAGTGTTTTAACCCAGCATAAGCTGCAGTTTGGCTGGCTGGAAACTGCAGTCTCAAACCACTCTCACTTCCCCCACCCCTGGCTGTTTATTACTTCTATTTTCTTTAATTTACGCCTGATTTGTTTCTTTTTCATTTGCTTTTGGGAGCTCTGCGTCTTACTTTAAGACCTTCAATATTGTGGTGTGATTTCTTGTAAAAGAGAGAGTTAAATAATAAGGGAAGAAAAGGGAAGATTACAGCGGTTTTTAAAAGCTGTTTTCATTCCCTCCCTTTGCAGAGAGTTAGTTAATTGGTTCTTAAAGGGACAGTTCCTCTCTGCACCTCTCTCCTTAAGCACTACTTCCTCCCCTTACTTAGAGGCTTATATTATCATGCCTGGGGGGAATAGAACTAGTGCGGCAATGGGGGCCACACCCGGACATCGGACCCCAAAAACTGGGGCCCCTAGGAGCAACATCCATAGTCACAGCCCTAGGCCTGGTACATCCAGTGCCCTGGCCACGCCTCCCCCAGCACCTGTTAGCAGCATGACCCCTGCGGCCCCAGCTCAAACTTGGGCGCAGGAAACAGCTGTATGCATTGACCCCAGCAACAACAATGCTGGGGCCATGCCCGGTGTGAGCAGGAAAATTGGGGTGAGGTGCCCAATGTTACCTGGCCTTAGCATGGAAATTTATGTAAGGGCTGTGGTGGACGTTGTGGGTCCCTCTGCTGTGGTGGCGGCCAGCATTTTCTACCTCCGTACGCTGGCTGCCACCCACACCCTGGTGCAGAGAGGCATCAATGTAGGGGGGACCTACATCCCTATAGAACCCATGGAGGGGTTAGGCACAAAGGTCATCCTTTCAAATGTGCCCCCCTTCATCCCAGACAGCCTCTTGCGGCCGCACCTTCAAACCCTGGGAGACATTAAGTCTCCTATAACAAAATTATCTTTGGGCTGCAGGGATAGGGCACTGAGGCATGTGCTCTCATTTAGGTGGCAAGTACAGCTGCTGCTGCCGGGGAACACAGAATATATGGAGGGGTCCTTTAGGGTGCCCTACGAGGGCTTTCAATACACTGTGTTCTATGGCACGGAGGGGGTTAGGTGTTATCTGTGCAAGGAGCTGGGGCACACTTGGAGTTGCCCAAAAGGGAACAGAGGACCCATCCCAGCTCCTGCACCCACCCCTCCCTATGCCAAGACACCCGGTGCCGCTGTGCCCACCACAGCGGGGCCCTCGATGGCCCAGGTCCCTCCTGGGACAACAAGAGATGTCGATGTCCCATCCCGAACAGTGACATCTGTACCTCTACCCAAAGAACAGAGGGAGAAGGAAAAACCCTCGAGGGCCCAGGTCCCCTCTGGGACCGCAGGAGGTGTCGCTGTCCCATCTCGAACAGTGACATCTGCGCCCACCACAGCGGGACCCTCGGGGGCCCAGGCTCCCCCTGGGACCGCAGAAGATGTCGCTGTACCATCTCGAATAGTGACATCTGCGCCAAACACAGAGGGGCCCTTGGGGACACAGGCCCCCCCTGGGACTGCAGGAGATGTCGCTGCCCCATCTCGAGCAGTGACATCTGCACCTCTCCCCGGGGAGTGGAGGGAGGGGGTCGCCCTGGAGCAGCCACCCTCTGTTGTCGCTGTCCCCCCCCGGGAGGAGACACCCTGTGCCGCTGTGCCCACCGGAGCGGGGCCCTTTGGGGCCCAGGTCCCCCCTGGGACCGCAGGAGATGTCGCTGCCCCATCTCGGGCGGTGACGTCTGCACTTCTCCCCAATAAAAAGAGGGAGAAGAAAAAAGTCACCGTCTGGTGTCGCTGTCTCCCCCCAGGAGCACCCTACCCCCAATGTAAGCATCGTACAGGGTGCGGGGAAGCGGTGGGAGGCTCCTGCTGGCGAGGTAGCGGTACCCTTTTTGGGGAATCAATCCCCAGGAAGAGGAAATCAAAAACTAATAACAAGTGGGTGATTGAGGAAGGCGAGGAGGGTGAACCGTATTACGTTCACCCTCAGAAGTCTCCGAAGCGGAATACAACATCAATTCCGCACAGGGTGGCCCTGTCCGGCCCACAGGTTAGGATTAGCCAGTGTGAGCCGGGCCCCATAAATATGCAGCCCTCCCCCCTCGAAGATCTGGAGGGAATGCAGGAGGAGGTACCCGGCGTCCCTGGGGCGGAAGATCAAAGTGCTCAACAACATGAGGCTTTGCCCCTAGAAATGGACGTTGGAGAGCCTTCCAACACCCCTCCCAGTTGGAGAACATCCCCCGGGGACCTGTGTTTCGGTGAATCTGCCGCACCGGACGCAGTTGTCTTCGGGGACTCGGAGGTCGGCCAGGATCCCCCTCCGGCTGTGCCGCCTTCGGGTGGCACACATGAGGCTGAGCCCCGGTTTGTGTCACAGGAAGAAGGGGATGGGCTAGGGCTGACCCCCGTGGTTGGGGGTTTGGAGGATGGAGCGGGGGAGGCAGGTGTGGGTGAGGGTGTTTTAGCGAGCACTTCACTTTGCATCTGGGAGATGCCAGATGTGAGCTTTCCTGGTGAGGAGTTTTGGTCAGGCACTTTGTTGGAGGCGACTGCTGAGCTGGACCCTCCCTATGGGGTACTTGCTGAAAAGTGCCCTCCCGCGATTAATGCGAATGCCCGTGGCATCCCGTTTGATCGCATGGTGGTAGAGGAGACCAGGAGGGCACTGTGTGCCTCGTTGGCCCTCGAGAACACTAGGGAGACCGCTTCCTCCGCCATACCGCCACCAGCTACCCCTGAACATCCTACCCCGAGGTTGGATGTGGAGGATATAGTGGACCCCCTCGTGGAAACATCGAGGAGAGGACCCACTCTAAGGCTGAGAAAGGCCCCCGCAGGGAAGGGCGGGGGTCTTGAGTTTTTCAGTCAAGAGGAGCTCGGGGAGTTTGGGCTCAGTGAGGAGTCCTCTGGCACCGTGGAGGCGGTGGACTCTTTGACCCCGTTATCCCGGCCCAGGAGCTAGATGGTTTCCTGGAGGATACCCTCTGCAAACACGGAACCACGAAGGTGCAGTTGGCCCTTGGAAGGTGGAAGGATGCCTCGTTCATTCTCCACTCTCTCTTACTATACATCAGGGCTAACCACAAGGCCAAAATCTCTGGGCCTATCCATCTTCGTGTCCTGAAATTTCATAAATTGATGTGAGACCACATAAAGGCTTCTCGGGTGTAGCACCCTGAGTAAATGTGGAAAGCAAAACTCTTGACCATCAGTACGCTTAACGTGAATGGCTGTAAGGATAGGTTTCGCAGGTTCCAGGTACTCTCCTTTTTACAGAAGGGAAAGTATTCTGTGAGCTTCCTGCAGGAAACCCATACCACTCCAGAGGCTGAAGCCAGCTGGCATTTGGAATGGCGAGGCAAGGTCTTTTTCAGCCACCTCACTTCGTCATCTAGTGGGGTGGTGACCCTGTTCTCTGAGTCCTTTCAACCAGAGCTTCTGCTTGCCAAAACTGTTGTTCCAGGTCGCCTGTTGCATCTCAGGGTCCGGCACGAGGACTACACGTTTAATTTCTTGAACGTGTATGCTCCTGCCACCGGACCCCTGAGAAGGCAGTTCTTCGTCAGAATGTCTGAACACCTGGAGACAGTTGACGCGGACGAACACGTGGTGCTTGGAGGTGATTTCAACTGCACCCTCGAGGCTCTGAAAGACCTGAATGGCCCGGAGCCACACCCATGTTCTGCGTCGGCCTTGCGGGAGGTCATCACCCGCTACTCCTTGGTAGACGTCTGGCGAGAACAACATCCCGAGGCATCCACTGAGTTCACCCATGTTAGGGTGTTATGGGGTGAATGGATGTCCTGGTCCCGGATCGAAAGGCTGTATATATCCAGCCACAGCCTGTCGCGAGCCCAGTCCAGTACCATTAGGCTGGCGCCGTTTTCGGACAACAATTGTGCGTCCATGACGGTGGCGCTACTACCAGCAGCGCCCTCGGCCGCATATTGGCACTTCAACAATACGTTGTGGGAAGACAAGGGGTTTGCGACGTCGGTCCGAGACTTTTGGATGGCCTGGAGAGGTTGCAGATCAGATTTTGCCACGTTAGAGCAGTGGTGGGACGTGTGCAAGGTTCATCTGCGCCTCGTTTGTCAGGAGTACACCAAAGGTACCAGCAGGCGGCACGATGCTGAGATCGATGCCCTTAGGGAAGAGGTGCTCGATCTTGAGAAGCGGCTGTCTGTGGCAGGATACCAATACCTGCAGTGTGCGTACGTGGAGAGGAAGTGCGCTCTCCGGGACTTGGAAGATCGGAGAGCTCGGGGGGCGTATATGCGATCCCACATCCACTTCCTTCGGGAGATGGGTCGCGGGTCGCGCCTCTTCTACGCACTGGAGAAAAAGAGGGGAAACCGTAAACATATCACCTGCCTGCTAGCAGAAGACGGTACCCCTCTGACTCACCCGGAGAGCATCCGGAACAGAACCCGGAGATTCTACGTAGACCTTTTCTCTCCGGAGTTCATCCAGCCAGACGCATGCAGGATCTTATGGGAGGGGCTTCCCACGGTCGGCGAGGGTGGAAGGGAGCGGCTTGAGTTACCTTTGACTCTGGCTGAGCTCTCTGAAGCCCTCAGTCTCATGTCACGCGGAAAAACGCCGGGGCTAGACGGGCTGACTCTGGAGTTCTTCCGGTTTTTCTGGGAGATGCTTGGACCTGATTTCACCGAAGTCCTGGCCGAAGCCCTGGAGACTGGTGAGATGCCCCTTTCGTGTCGGCGGGCAATACTGTCTTTGCTGCCGAAGAAGGGGGATCTCCGCCAGATCTCTAACTGGCAACCGGTCTCACCGCTAAGCACGGACTATAAGATCGTAGCCAAAGCGCTCTCGCTGAGGCTCAAGTCAGTGCTGGCAGAGGTGATTCACCCCGACCAGTCCTATACTGTCCCGGGCCGGAGTATTCATGACAACATTTTTCTGGTCCGGGATCTGCTACATCACGCGCAGAGGACTGGTCTGTCACTCGCCCTCCTGTCCCTAGATCAGGAGAAGGCGTTTGACAGGGTGGATCACCGTTACCTCATGCAGACCCTGCGGGAGTTTGGCTTTGGCACAAAATTTGTGGGCTTTCTCCAGATGCTGTACGCCTCTGCAGAGTGTCTGGTGAAGATCAATTGGTCCCTGACGGCACCTTTTGTGTTTGGTCGGGGAGTACGTCAAGGGTGCCCCATGTCTGGGGCAACTGTACGCGCTGGCCATTGAGCCCTTACTCTGCCTACTGAGGAGGCTCACCGGGCTGGTGCTGCGGGAGCCCGACATGCGGGTAGTCCTATCGGCTTATGCCGATGACGTGCTCCTCGTGGCCTAGGACCTAGATGATCTAGAGCTGGCGCAAGCATGCCAAGAGGTCTACACCGCGGCCTCTTCTGCTCAGATCAACTGGTCCAAGTGCTCCAGCATTTTGGTGGGTCCCTTACAGGTGGACTCTTTGCCCCCCACGTTTCGTAATGTCTCGTGGGGGAGCGATACTCTCAAATATCTGGGAGTCTACCTGTCTGCTGCGGAGAGCCCGGCCCCAGAAAACTTCAGTGATCTTGAGGAACGAGTCATTGCTCATCTGGGGTCTTGGGTGTATCTGTCAAGAATGCTTTCCCTCAGGGGAAGAACCGTGGTGATCAACCAGCTGGTGGCCAGTCAGCTATGGCAACGGCTGATAGCCATGGGTCCGACCCCCGAATTTATCAACAAGATCCAGAGGAGGTTGATGGATTTTCTCTGGATGGGAAAGCATTGGGTCTCTGCGGGAGTTGCGTGCCTTCCTTTGGAGGAGGGTGGACAGGGAGTGGTGTGTGTCCGCTCCCAGTTACACACTTTCCGCCTCCAATACTTGCAGAGATACCTATTCGCAGATCCGTCTCCACAGTGGTGCCAGCTGGCAACCAGTTTCTTTCGCCAGCTGCGCAATATGAGGTATGACCGGCAACTGTTTATCATCAGGCCCGAGGGTTTAGGTAGAGACCTCTCGGAGCTGCCGGCATACTACCGGGACTTACTTAAGGCCTGGAAACTGGTCTCCGTGACCAGGAAGGAACAGGCGGTAGGGGTTGATTTCCTCGCCGAGCCCCTGCTGTATAATCCGGCAGTGGGGGCTCGGTTGTTGGATTCACCCTCTATTTGCCGCCGGCTAATCCTGGTGCAGGTGACCAGAGTCGGGGATCTCCTGGACAATGAGCAGCGAGACTGGGTAAGGGCAGAGGTGGTCGTGCCCCGTATGTGTCTGCGTACTGCCCGCATACCTCATCGTTTGATCCGGATGATTAAAGATGCCATCCACCCCGACTCACACACCTTCATTGAGGGGATATTGCAGACCTGAGAGCCTTGTCAACCTATCAACTTCAGCTCTCTGGATCTTTGCGTGGAACCAAAGCCACGGCAACCCCCTCGGGCTCCTCTCTCCCCCAACCTCAGCAGGTTGGGGGATATGTCCCCGGCATGTTTCTGCGGCATGCCGAGTAAAGTCCTGTATTCTCTAGTGCTCCATATAGTGCACTACCTCGCCCTTGTCACCCGCCCCGATACTATCTGGAGGTGGGTATTCCCTGCGAACGAGGTCGAGAGACCCCGGTGGAAGGAACTCTATTCAGGTTTGGTTCCCCGTCCCGCAGGGGATTTGAGTTGGAGGGTCCTCCACGGTGCACTGAGCACAGGAGAGTATTTGGCACATTTCACGGACTCCCCCGCCGCCTGTCCTTTCTGTGCCGATCGCCGGGCGGAGCCGCCATTGGACTCGGCGGCACCCGCGATCGGCAGCTAGGTGAGGGGGGTGCTGACAGGCTGGGGAGACCTGGCTACATATGCTTACATGCATTTTACCAAATGTGAATACAAATTCTCTTTTTCTATGGTTCAAATATCAAAACAAAATGGTATTCTCTGTATATCTTCTTGACGACTTATCCGTTCAGTCAAATACGACTCTCAGCCACGCTATGGATCAGTGTTCTGCATGTCTTCCGATCTCTCACGGCTTCTTTCAATTCTGCTATGTTCAGTCCAGTATCTTTCTTGATGGTATCTAGCCAGCGAGTTCTTGGGCGGCCTTTTCTTCTTTTGTCACCGATCATTCCAAGCATGACATCCTTCTCAAGCGACTTGCTTCACATGATGTGACCAAAGTAGGAGAGCTTTTGCTTTGTTATTTTAGCCTCCAGTGAGATTTTCGGTTTGATCCGTTCCTGAACTGCTTGGTTCGTTATTCTGGCTGTCCACAGAATGCGTAGCAGACGTCTCCAGCACCACAGCTCAAATGCATCGATCTTTCGCCTGTCTGCCTTTCTCAGAGTTCAGGTTTCGTTCAGACCGTTCACATTCCACGTTCCAATCTTGTATGGTTTTGTGCAGTGCAGAGTGGTTGTTTCGTTGGGGGCACATCAACAGATGAAAGTCCCAACGTATTTATCCTATGTGCGTCATCACTGCCCCAGCTACTTCGATCTCCTCCTTCTCTTCCCCATTTGTACCTTCCAGCCTAGGGGTCCTACTTTCCAGTACCATGTTGGAATCATTGTTGAGTCGTTGATCCATAGAGTATTTTTGGCAGAATACTAGGGTAGGTTGCCAGGTCTTTCCCCAGGCCAGAGCCGTTTAACCAGCATACTTACAGTATACCGTTGACACCCCCAACACCACGATGAGGAGAACGGTTGGACTTTGAAGGGGGGTATATCTTCTATATAGTGTATTATATACCTAAGTGTTAGTTAATAAATAGAAATAATGTGTTAGAAGTTAGGGCATTGTATTCACAAGAGGGAAAACCTGATCTGAATCCCAATATGAGCTTTTTGTACCCACATTTAAATTTTTTGAAAAGGCCAATAATGTATTCAGTTAGCATAGTATTTATCTTTCATTTATCGTTTTTTTGAATACGTAGACAAGAATCTTAACATTTCAAGAGATCAACAAGATAAACATAAAACCTTAAATGAAACAAACAAAACGATAAAACTCGAAGCAGGGAAGGCTCAAGGTGATAACAGGATAGTACTAAGAGAGTAACGTGAGCTGGGAGAATGTCAATAAAACCAGATTAAATTAAATTGAAAGAGAATGAAGAAGAAAAGAAGACATACATGTCTAAATAAAGAGTGATGTATAGGATGAGTTGAAAACAACTCTAATTATAATCAATATGTAATCCATCAGCAATGCTCATTCTGCATAGTCAAGGAGGTGAAGTTCATCAGACAATATTATAATATTAACCCATCACTGCCAGAGGTGCCCCTCTGCCATTGAAATGATTCATGCTAATTGCTTTCACTCAAAGGTATATATTTAAGAAATTATATACTGATTAACACAGGAATCTATGGTTAAAACAGGGTTTAGGAAAGCAGAAAAAAAACAAAAACAGAAATGTACTGTAGATAAGGTGGGTTGAGAAAGTGGTGTTTGAAGACATATGAAGATGTACGTTTTCAAACACCACTTTCTCACCCTACCTTATCTACAGTATATCTGTTTTTTTCTGCTTTCCTAACCCCTGTTTTAGCCATAGATTCCTTTGTTAATCAGTATTGCCCACCTGAGGAAGAGAGGAGAACTTTCAAAAGCTTGTCCTATGACATAAATTATTAGTCCAAATAAAAAAGGTATCACCTATTGCTGAAGTACTCATTTATTCTGCACTATCACAACTGGACTAACACGGCTATTTTTGTTTGATATATATATATATATATATATATATATATATATATATATATCAAAGACAACACAAAAATTAAGTAGCACTAAAGAGGATGTGAAATAACGCTAATAAATGATAAATTATAATAACATATTTAACATATTAAAATAAATAAAAATTACCACAATTTAACCTAATAATATCTACAAACCATAACGTGATAGTGAAAAAAAAAGGAAAAATCCAAAATGAATGTCCCACTCAACCAAAAAATCCAGAGAGAAATATAGTCCCAATAGAAGATCCAGGGAGCATCTTTGCAGCTTTAAGGGAAGTGGTATAGCCAACCACTTTTGGAATCTATGAACAAAAAACAAACAAAAGCGCAAGCTCCATAGCACGTAACTGAGTAAAAATAAGGTAGATTTATTTAAAAGATCAGCAACCCATAAGAATGGGCACTTACATGATTTTAAACAGAACCATTCGTGGGAGAGAAATCTCTATTGTGGTCATCTGCGGTGGTAGGGTGAGTCCCAGGTTTGCAGAGTGGATGTAAACAGCCCAGGTTCACCATGAACTCCTATCCCGAATTGGCAGCAAGATAAAAAGGCATCCAATGCCTGCACGTCCATTGCTCTCTCTCATACAATGGTTGCTAGCACTTGAAATTACCGCCAGCTGGAGCGCAGGGAAGCCAGGGACTCCAAATACACCAACACGAACACGATGACGTCATCGCGTTCGTGTTGGTGTATTTGGAGTCCCTGGCTTCCCTGCGCTCCGGCTGGCGGTAATTTCAAGTGCTAGCAACCATTGTATGAGAGGGAGCAAAGGACGTGCAGGCATTGGATGCCTTTTTATCTTGCTGCCAATTCGGGATAGGAGTTCATGGTTAACCTGGGCTGTTTACATCCACTCTGCAAACCTGGGACTCACCCTACCACCGCAGATGACCACAGTAGAGATTTCTCTCCCACGAATGGTTCTGTTTAAAATCCTGTAAGTGCACATTCTTATGGGTTGCTGATCTTTTAAATAAATGTACCTTATTTTTTACTCAATTACATGCTATGGAGCTTGCGCTTTTGTTTGTTTTTTGTTCATATATATATATACGGTATATATATATACGCCACATACCGTAAATCTGTGTTGACATTTATTATCAAAAATAGAAGTAAAAATAGCACACTCACAAGTGTAGTTAAAACATGCGCATTGAGAGATACAGATGCAGCGGCCGTTATTCGAACACTTCACGCGTTGTATACCTCGGAATACCCATTTCATGGCGCGTGATTTCTTCCAACCTTCCCGCCTTAAGACGCGAGTGCAGAAAATGGCATTTTAGTGTTCTGGTTTTTAAACACCTGAAATTGACACAGTAGTACAGTAACACAGTACTGTACACATTACAATTCATTTCTGCCACGGATACGAAAAAGAATCCATGAAATTCAAACAAGGTAACCGCGATAAACACGGGTGCCTGGGGTGATTGGCTGCGTTAATGCCACTTGGAAAACAGCAGAGCACACGAAAACGGCTCCTTCATTTGTTCGAATAACGGCCACTGCATCTGTATATTATCTCAAATAGATGGTACTCATCTGGGACTTCTTATGCTCCAAAGCAAAGAACCATCTCTCCGAATCCAGTGTCCATGTTGAAATATACTGTAGGAGTCCATGCTTTTGAAACATCATGAAACGAACAGCAACAAAGTTGTCCAAATGTGTCCAATTGTATCATCTTGACCGCTGTAAGTATGCGTAAGTGTCTCAATAAACTAGCCGTTCGTGAAGATGTGGTGACATCATACATCTAAACATCCGGGTCCCAACTAGTTTAGTTAGCATGTGACTTCATCATCACATTGACCAGATCAGCTGTGTGAGGAGTTCACCATAGAGGCGCAGAGGGCTGTTGAGAGATGTATCTCTACCGGATCTTTTCCTGTGAAGGGTTTATGGACTAATAATACAGTCCAGCCGGTTGGTGCAAGTTGACTCCGGTCACGGAAATCTGTGGACATCACATCTACTGGCAAGACATCTGGTTTGCATATTTTCAGCGTTTGCAGATTGCAATGACATACTTGGTCTTCCGAATGAACTCCATCTACCTGCGGGAGCTTCAGCTGACGGAAATGTGACTGACGTAATTCCCGATTGAGCACAATTGTCTTCTGCACTTCAGGAGTAGGAGAACCAGTAATACCTGCACTACCGATGAGCAACTGGATTTGTCTATCATCTGCCAGACCGGTAATATATTCTATTCATCTTTATCTACCACATGGATTGTATGCGGGACCCCTATAAACGTTACACGTAATACACACTGACACTACAGTAATTTCAGCTTTAGACACTCTTTTGAGCCCTCAAGGCAATTTTTCTTCTCCTCCTCCCATGTGGAGATCACAGCTTGATCTGATATTATACTGATCTTTCTTTGAGTATATGTTTTATATGTATACAACAAAAGACAGGGGTGCCCAATACTACATCCAATTGACAAAACATATAAAGTAATAAGTATAAAGTTTAAATACTTCAATAATAATAATAATATTTACTTGGTTATTTAGTTAAAACCTTTGGCCAAAAGCGTCATAAGCCTGCATACCATGTCAAGGTATAACCAAAATGAATGCAGGTCCTACATTGTGAACTCTTACCTTTACATCTGTATGAGGGGAAAGAACCATAATAGATCCTGTTCTTTGCAGCAAAGTGAAAAGACCTCCCAAGTTAAAAAGGTGAGGAGGACTGAGCTCTGGGGGGAGGTGCCACCTACCTCCATTACAACTGTTACCAGTCAGAAATTTATTAACACACACATTCCCAGCTAGCTCAAACTCCCACACCCACCAAATCATGAATATATATTTACAGTCATGTGAAAAAAAAAGTACACCCTCTTTGAATTCCATGGTTTTACATATCAGGACATAATAACAATCATCTGTTCCTTAGCAGGTCTAAAAATTAGGTAAATACAACCTCAGATGAACAACAACACATGACATATTACACCGTGTCATGATTTATTTAACAAAAATAAAGCCAAAAAGCAGAAGCTATGTGTGAAAAACTAAGTACACCTTTACTGCTTCCATAGGAATTAAGATGCTAAGTAGCAGACATGTGCTGCTAATCAAATGCCCTTGATTCATTGATCATCAGCAAGTGTGATCTCACCTCTATAAAAGCCGATGTTTTAGCAGTTTGCTGGTCTGGAGCATTCAGTGTGTGTTAACACAATGCCAAGGAGGAAAGATATCAGCAATGATCTTAGAGAAGCAATTGTTGCTGCCCATCAATCTTGGAAGGGTTATAAGGCCATTTCCAAACAATTTAAAGTTCATCATTCTACAGTGAGAAAGATTATTCAAAAGTGGAAAACATTCAAGACCGTTGCCAATCTTCACAGGAGTGGACATTCCGGCAAATTCACCCCAAGATCAGACCGTGCAATGCTCAGAGAAATTGCAAAATACCCAAGAGTTACATCTCAGACTCTTCAGGCCTCAGTTAGCATGTTAAATGTTAAAGTTCATGACAGTACCATTAGAAAAAGACTGAACAAGTATGGTTTGTTTGGAAGGGTTGCCAGGAGAAAGCCTCTTCTCTCTAAATAGATCATGGCAACATGGCTTAGGTTTGCAAAGTTGCATCTGAACAAACCAAAAGACTTCTGGAACAATGTCCTTTGGACAGGTGAGACCAAAGTGGAGAAGTTTGGCCATAATGCACAGCGCCACGTTTGACAAAAACCAAACACAGCATATCAGCACAAACACCTCATACCAACTGTCAAGCACAGTGGGTGAGGGGTGATGATTTTGGCTTGTTTTTGCAGCCACAGGACCTGGGAACCTTGCAGTCATTGATTCGACCATGAACTCCTCTGTATACCAAAGTATTCTAGACTCAAATGTGAGGCCATCTGTCCGACAGCTAAAGCTTGGCCGAAATTGGGTCATGCAACAGGACAATAATCCCAAGCACACCAGCAAATCTACAACAGAATGGCTGAAAAGGAAAAGAATCAAGGTATTGCAATGGCCCAGTCAAAGTCCAGACCTCAACCCGATTGAAATGATGTGGCTGGACATTAAGAGAGCTGTGCATAAACAAATGACCACAAACCTCAATGAACTAAAGCAACGTTGTAAAGAAGAGTGGGCCAAAATTCCCCCACAATGATGTGAGAGACTGATAAAGTCATACAGAAAATGATTACTTCAAGTTATTGCTGCTAAAGGTGGTTCTACAAGCTATTGAATCATAAGGTGTACTTAGTTTTTCACACATGGCTTTTCCATTTTGGCTTTATTTTTGTTAAATAAATCCTGACATGGTGTAATATGTAATGTGTTGTTGTTCATCTGAGGTTGTATTTAATTAATTTTTAGACCTGCTAAGGAACAGATGATTGTTATTATGTCCTGATATGTAAAATCATGGAATTCAAAGAGGATGTATTTTCTTTTTCACATGACTGTACTGTATATCAAAAAGAGTGATACTGACAAACTCTTCACTTTGTAATGGAGGTAAGTGGCACCTCCCCCCGGAGCTCACTCATCCTCACCTTTTTAACTTGGGAGGTATTTTCACTTTGCTGCAAAGAACAGGACCTATTATGGTTCTTTCCCCTCATACAGAGGTAAAGGGAAGAGTTCACAGTGTAGTGTAGGACCTGCATTCATTTTGGTTATACCTTGACGTGGTATGCAGGCTCATGATGCTTTGGCCAAAGGGTTTAACTAAATAACCAAGTAAATATTATTATTATTGAAGTATTTAAACATTATACTTATTACTTTATATGTTTTGTCAATTGGATGTAGCATTGGGCACCCCTGTCTTTTGTTGTATACATTTGCCATGCCCAGTAACACTCTTTTTGACATAAACATATACTGTATTCATAATGTGGTGGGGGTGGGAGTTTGAGCTAGCTGGGAATGTGTGTTATGTGTTTTATATGTATTCTATATCTTCTAGTGGACATGGTTGTCCTATTTTTAATAAATTGTTATATACTTTCACACACGCATTAGGAGTGAGCACTTTTCCTAAGTTTCTTCATGGGGAATAACGTCTGAGCACTCTTGGTTATACAGCCAAATGTAGATATGAATGTAACTTAGCTTTATGCGGGTTTACATAGAATGGACCTCTCCCACCAGGCGTTCTAAATGGATATAGCAATGTTGACAGCACTCTGATTGTAGAAAAACAGGATATTTGTATTCACTCCATCAAAGTACAAAAAAGATTAAAACGTTTCAGGTCGAGAGGAGCTTGACAAAGGGTTTGTTAGATCTGAAACGTCTCCTATTTAAAAAAAATCTTTTTTGTACAGTGATAGAGTGAATAAATATATCCTGTTTTTCTACAATCGGAGTGCTGTCTGCATCTTTTGCTACATCAATATTATATGTATATGTGCTAAAAAAACAATATACAAAAAGCAGGTGCTGCACTGACTAAAAAAGAATGGAAATATGGCAGCTATTAATGTATGCACATATGACAAAAAAATAGAAACACTCAAAACCATAACAATTTATTTTTATATTTATAAAAGTAGAACAAAATATTGCCCTATCTAACATATCATAATGTGGGCGCTGAACACCTTTAAAATCGTGCAAAGATAGGCTCAAAACCATAATCATGGAGGCGCATGCGCGACGGGAAGGTGAATGGAGGCTTAGTGGCAGAGCTCCGTTCCCACCGGCGCCTATAAATCAAATTGTTGCAGCAGCAGCGGGTGATCGATAATAATTCCCCAATGAAAGTGCCCCTAAACATACAGAGATGGCAACGGACAAAACATTACGGAAAAAAAAACAGCCAGTAACCACTTATTTTAAAAGTAAAGAGTCAGCAAAAACGAGTAAAATAGGGACCCCAGCACCACCAACCTGCTCAGACCCAGAGATGGAGATTGCGGACGATGAGCCAGAGCCGGAGGATCTAGAAATAATGTGCCGCAAGGACATGAAAGTATTTTATACCCACATGAAGAAATTTTTTAAATCTGAACTGTGGGCCCTCAGAAAGGATGTTGATGCGCTGGGGGAAAGGACTGATGCCCTGGAATCAAAATCGGATGAGATGGCAGGGGCCCTGGCACGTACCCAGACTCAAATTACCACGTTAACAGATCAAGTCAGAACGCTGAAGGATAAAATAGAGGACGTCGAAAATAGAGATCGGAGATGTAATATCAGGCTGAGGGGGGTGCCCGAATCTATCACCGATCCTGAAGAATTCTCAACAAGATGGCTTGAACAGGCAAGGCTGGGGGGGATCTCATACTCGATAGATGCCATTGGGTGCTGCGAGGGAGACCCCAGAAAGGAGAACCCCCAGAGATATAATGATTCGATTTCATCACTACCGCACTCAGGAAGAAACCTGTAGAATCTCCAGTGAAGCCAAAGTTATGGACAGATCAAATTTCAAGTTTTCCAGGACCTGTCCCCTGCTACCCTAACTAAAAGGCGAGCCTTAGCCCACGTAACAAGAACTCTGAGAGATCAGGATGTGCGTTATCGCTGGCTGTTTCCCTGCGCACTACTAGTGCTAAAAAATGGTGTAGCTCACACCCTCAGCAACGTAGACGACGGCGAGGATTTCCTCAAGCGTTTGGGCGTTTCGGGACCCTCTCTAAACCCTCCTAGACTGACGGCAGCCAAAAATGGTGTCCCGGCTCCCACGTGGAGCAAAGTGGGGACCGTACATGCGGAGGTCCGATCTACAGAGGTGGCTGCCTGCTCCCCGTAGAGGATCCTTCGATATACCCGCTTCCCGGTGATTCGGACAATGTTACCTGAAGGGAGGCAATGAGAACCAATCATCCTGAGCAAAATGGACCGGTGCTTGAACCCCCTCTGATCACTGGCAGCGGAATAAAAGTTCAATAACTTTAACTAGCCCGCGTGTGTTTTTCATCTTACCGTGCTCCTTCCTCATGTCGAGCGGGAGATCCTCTGACTTTCGCGGGTTGGCCGGATGATGTCAGTAAAAAGCACCAACATCTCGCGAGACCTGGGTTCTGGCACTTGAGGCAGCGGCCCCAGCAGATGATGTCATAATGCCGGATGGCACAAAGGAGACTGCAGAGGGAGCCATACCCTTGAGGAGATGCACAGCTACCGGCCCCATAGGGGAAACAGTAGCAGGAGAGAACAACACAGCATGCAGGCAGTGACCGAGAGTCGCGGCACCCTTCCCACATTATAAGAGGATATGCCCCAAGGGATTGAGTCTGCCACTTAAAGACCCCTATTGACCCTTTGTAGTCCCTGGTCAAGGGAGAGGGGGAAGGGGGGAGAGAGGGGAGAGGAGGAGGGGGGAAGGAGGGAGTGGGGAAGGAGGGAGAGGAGGGAGGGGGGAGGGGAGAAAGAGGGAGAGGGGATGAAGCGTAGGGGGAAGGAGGTAAGGGTAGATCAGAAAAACTGGTCCTAGGCATTTCACTCTACTATTATTGGCATTAACAGTGATACCCCCTTGCCTACTACCACACACACATCACAGACCCACAAGTAGATATGGATTTATTTAATGGAGAAATAGTAGAAATATTGGAAGAAGAATAGATTTCCTTCCCCCGTAATGTACATAATAGGTCCTGGGAATTCGGAGTTAAATATAGTTCACTAACACCAGGGGAAAGAGGGTAACACATAAAGCAATGTGCAGTGATAAGAACAATGCCAGGTACATTCATATTCTCATTCAGGTTAGAGTTAGTTATCTTCGTTTCTGTTAATTGTTTATATTTTCGTCCCCAATGGGTGCATTGTGGCAATGGGGGAAATTTTGTCACAGTTAACTCTATATAGCTCTAGTTATAGTTTTCAATGACGAGCTGTTCAGAAATTCTGCTGTTGTGATTGCATACGGAACGGCGACGGTGGGATTATCCATGTCGGCGCGCATGTGTTCTCCGTTTCGGTCCCTGAAAATAAAGGATCGCAGACAAGTACCAGGGAGTGGGATATTATATTTGCTCTGTTTTTTTTGTTTATTATAAGTTTTCTTCCTTTTGTATTCTCCTGTGTTCTGTCTTACCTCCCTGCTCCCCTCGTCCACCCCCCTGCCCCCTCCCTCCCCCCATAGAAGGAGATATCAGTTCAGGTGCTACATGGGTGTTGTCGATCAGGAACATATCATGGACACGGTCTTGCTCGGTTCAAGAGAAGACGACTCTGGTGAGTTGACGAACGTTAAGCTGCTACTACATTCAAACACTATATGATGGCGTTAACACTAATATCCCTTGATGTAAAGGGCTTTAATAACTGGAGCACGCCGACGCCAGCAACAGTGGGGGAGCAAACTGCCTGAGGATTCCCTTACCAACAGGAACGGCTTTCGTGAGTACGGATGGGCTCTTTACCTCCATGCGGTATTCAAGGGAGACAGGTGAGGCGTTTGGTTACCGGGCCGTTATTTACTTAGGGGCGCCACCTTGGGAGGTGTCCCTCTGTACCTCTATCCGGTTATACCATTGCCCAACTCCCTTAAGTTATTACCGGAGGCCTTAATAGCTTTATTTTTTTTTATAAACGCTGGTGTCAGTCTTCAATCAAGTGACTAAGGAGTATTCTCTACCACCTGGTTGTAGCCTCGGTATTTTGGGGTTCACTCTATTTTTCTATTTTCTTTAATAACCCAACCAAAAGAAAAATAGCTTTTTCAGATTATAAAAGAAAACAAGCAGATGTCTTACTACTACAAGAGACACATTTTAGTAGAAACAATACCCCTAAATTCTTAGAGAGTTTTCTCAGGTCTACCTGTCCTCAGCCTCTGTTAAAAACGTGGGGTGGCCATATTATTTAGAAATAAGACTCCATTTGTCTTGCAGTCAACCAAACAGGATACAGATGGCTGTCATATAATTATCATTGGTACAATCCGAGGAAAATATATCACTCTGGCCTCTGTGTATGCCCCCTGTGAGCAGGACACGGCCTTCTTCGATAACTTCTTCAAAATGTTAAACTACACAGCTAGGGTGAGTGTCGTGCTCGCAAGGGATATCAATATGGTCATGCAACCACACATTGACAGATCAGGGGGGACAGGTACGGATAACAAGGGAGCTGGAATCTCGCTACGCATGGGCCTCAAACCCAATCAATTAACTGACATATGGAGAGAGTTGCACCCAGAAGATAGAGACTATACGTTTTACTCCCATCCACATGGCTCTTACAGCAGAATCGATTACTTTATTGTCTCATGTCAACTGGTTCCTATGGTCTCCCGAGCCGGGATCCATGACATTTCATGGTCAGACCATGCACCCATAGAGCTCAGGTGCAACAATATTCAAGCCATTAGACCTGGGGCGAACTGGAAACTCAATGAAACAATCTTAAAAATTCCTGCAATATGTGATGTTATTGGTAATGAATTAAAACAATTTTTCCATATTAACCTAGGCTCTGTCATTTCCCACCTAGTATTATGGGAGGCTCATAAAGCGACACTGCGAGGCACACTAATTAACATCACAGCCACAAGAAAGAGAGAGAGAGATGCCAAAATTATCACGCTCCAATCTAAATTGCATTCCCTCTCCTTAAAACACAAAAGTAGCCCAGACCCTCAATCCTTAAAAGATATGAAAGACGCCAAAATTGAGTTAAATCTGCTACTGACTTCCAGAGCTGATAATTCACTGAGTTGGTCTAAGAGGAAATTTTTCGAAAAGGCAAACAGACCGGACACAATGCTGGCGCGTATGCTACGTGACAGGCAGTCTAAATATAACATCCCAGCCATACACTTAAAATCCGGGACCACCACAGCCTACCCGACGAAAATAGTAGAAGAGTTTGGTTCGTTCTATGAATCTTTATATAATGGGGAGAAGGTGGCCCATAATATCAAAACGAGCAGGGCATTGCGAGATTTCCTAGCCAGCTGAAACCTAGAGAGATTGACAGATACAAATAGAGAGGCCCTAAGTGCAGACTTCTCTATTGATGAGCTTTCACAGGCTATTAAAGAACTGAAACCATCAAAGGCTCCTGGGCCAGATGGCTTTTCGGGGTTATATTACAAAAAATTGTCAAATTGCTCGCCCCGAGGTTGCTCCAAATGTTTAACGCAATTTTAGCGGGAGCTCCCATCCCTAGAGAGATGCTGCAGGCGTCTATATCTCTAATTCATAAGCCTGGTAAGCAATCCGCTGGATTGCAAAAGTTACAGGCCAATTTAGTTAATTAATACAGATATTAAAATATACGCCGAATTACTGGCCAATAGACTCTGTCTTATCCTACCCAGACTTATACACCCAGATCAAGTCGGATTTATTAAAGGAAGGCAGGCAGCGGATAATACCCGATGATTTATTGATCTGATAGAACTGGCTAATAAAGGAAATACTCAAAGTATGTTATTAAGTCTGGATGCAGAAAAAGCTTTCGATAGGATAGACAGGCCCTACCTAAAGGAGACCTTGTGGCTTTTGGCTTCGGGGATCGGATGAGTGTGGCGATTCTCACGCTTTACTCTGGCCCTACCACTAGGGTAGTACATCAGGGCCACCCTTAACTGCCATTTCAAATAAAGAGTGGCACGAGACAGGGTTGCCCACTATCGCCTCCTTATTCGCCCTTTGTATCGAACCACTGGCGGTGCAAATCAGAGGCAATCCAAACATCTCGGGGTTGTACACGTACTCACAATCTCATAAAGCAGCCCTGTACGCAGATGACATCCTCTTGATTGTTACAAAACCCCTTCCCCTCCCTACCAAATTTATTTGATCTATTGGACAGATTCTCGAGGATCTCAGGGTTCAAAATAAACCAGTCTAAATCTGAGGCTCTTAGCATCAATCTCCCTAGACATACTGAGAAACTGTTACAACTGAACTTCAAATTTAATTGGCAACGAAAATGTATCAAATATCTGGCAGTCCACATCACCAAAGACACCACAGGCATATATAAAGCAAATGATCCCAATCGAATTCGGACTCTAAAATCTGATTTACACAGATGGATTTCTCAGAGAATTTCCTGGATAGGAAGGATACATAGCGTTAAAATGAATTTACTCCCCCGTATTCTCTACCTTTTCCAAACACTGCCCGTGCCACTCAAAATGAAGGATTTACTCTCACTTCAATCTGAGATATCTAATTTTATATGGGGGGGGGGGGACTGAGAGTTAATAAATTGAATATGAAAGGGAAGGGGAGGGTTAATTCCCACTTGTGATGCTAACCAGGAGTAGGCAATGTTTGATCATGATATAAAAATATAAACATCTTCATAGCATAGGACAGTTCATAAGACTCAGGATTCCAGATAGTCCAATGTTAAACACACTCCCATAGATTATGCCACTAGCCATATAGGTAAGTCTTATGTGGTGGTCTAGGTAACCGTGTGTGGGACTGATCACATAAATGAAGTAAATGGATTACTCACTGCTGACCTTGGGGATATCCTGGTCCAGTCCTGCGTGCTCCTACCAAGGAACAATTGAAGAGAATACAGGGAAAACGGCGGTGCATCTGCTGCTGCTGCTGAAGATTGGAAACCACAAACTGCAAACCACAAAATATCCTAGGTGCAAAAATTTATTTTAGGGCATAGTAACAGCCAAAAAGAACACTCTGATGCGTTTCCCGTGGTATCCCACGCTTTACCACGGGAAACGCGTCAGAGTGTTCTTTTTGGCTGTTACTATGCCCTAAAATAAATTTTTGCACCTAGGATATTTTGTGGTTTGCAGTTTGTGGTTTCCAATCTTCAGCAGCAGCAGCAGATGCACCGCCGTTTTCCCTGTACTCTCTTCAATAAATTGAATATGAAAAGACCTGTACTGGCGGGCGGACTAACATTGCCCTGTCTGCTATCATACTACAAAGCGGCACAATTAAGCCAAATTGTTCAATGGCAATCCAACCCACATTCGAAGCGATGGGTGGAGCTTGAAAGCGCTGCCTGTTCCCCATTGGAACTTCGCAGCCTGATTTGGTTACCCAAAACAGCGCAAAAATTCGCTGACACGCCGCTCTCCTCAATGACCAACTCACTATCAATCTGGGAAGCAAATAAGATAAGGCATTCCCTCACGGCAAAACATACCATGATGACCCCCCTATGGAACAATCCTGTGTTCGCACCGGGCCTAATAGGCAGTAATATCTCAATCTGGAAGCAGAAAGGTTACAAACGAATTAGAGACCTGGAGGGTTATAATAGGAAAATCAAAACATTTGATCATATCAGGCTAGAAAAAGACATGCCTCACTCAGAATTTTTTAGATACCTCCAGGTCAGAGCATTCTACAATAAATTTGCCCCATATCCCCCATTGACATACTTCGAAAAGCTCTGCCTGGCAGAAACAGACACTAAGGGACTTATATCACAGTTATATGGAGAAGTGATCGGTTCGGCTGCGCAGGGGCAACAAGTGCCCTCCTTTAGATCCCAATGGGAATCAGACTTGGGAGAGACCCTTGGAGATGAGGAGTGGAATGCTATATTTTTAGCAACAGCAAAGAGCTCCATCTGCACTATTCTCAATGAGAACGCATATAAAGTCCTTATGAGATGGTATCTCACCCCGCTGAAATTATCTAGGTTCGTGCCAGGATCCTCCCCGCTGTGCCCAAGGCAGTGTGGAGGAACGGCAGACCTGTTACATATGCTGTGGTCCTGCCCGCGGATCTCCCCAATATGGGAAGCAATTAGAAATTGGATTCAGAGGATTTTTGACCTCGAAATACCACCAGACCCATGGCTGTTCCTTTTGAACAGACCATTAACGGGCCTTACCAAAGCAAATAATAAACTAATCGCACTTTTTGCTATAGCCACGCGGTGCGAGATTGCAGCATTATGAAAACGCCTCGACATACCAAATATACCAAAGATTCGGAACCGAATGTGGTTTATATGCCAGATGGAGAAGTTAACAAGTTTAGTTAACGACACTGGCACCAATTTTCTAAAAGACTGGACACCATGGTTGGCACAGACAGATATCCCAGGGGTTGAGAGAGAATCAACTTGGCTATGATAGAAACAGATGCACTCTCATTGGGAAGGGTTAATTCTCTCCACTTCAGAGAAACAGATTGTGGGCCGGCGGCACTCCAGAGTCGTCAGATTAATGCTGAGTTGGAATTATCTAAAATAAGCTTGATCGTAGTCTTGACCGAACAATGAGAAGAACAAGAGGTAACACCACAGACCTTACCTACCAACCCCCCCTTCCTTTCCGTCTCCCCCTCCCCCCCCTTTTTTTTCTCTCTCTCGTACTTATTTTCTTCATGTCAATATCATTTTATTACTTTATTATTTATGCCATACACAAGATTGTTCAGTTAACTTTCTAGTTCAAAGTGAGTCGCCCGGCCAATTAGGGCTCGAAAAGCTGTGCGATCTCACCAAACATGTTTCATATGTTTAAATTTCTTTCAGTCACACAACGAATTATATTTTATGTTATGTTGTACTATATCTCTGTATTACTCAATAAAAAAATTTAAGTTATAAAAAAAAAAAAAAACATAATCATGCATTTTAAAATGGAGGCTTGTAAGAATAATTAAAAAAAAGAGAAATAAATAATATAAAAATAATAATCTCTGCTGCCCAATGCATTGGGGATATTGTGGTTTGCAGATGTCTGAGCACGTTTTGTTGTTTTATTCCCTGGTGTCCTGCTTCTCTGCTGAGTTTTCGCACGATATTGCTTAGGATGTGTCCGTCTCCCCTCCAAAACGCTGTGCTCCTGGCTCTCATCCCAGCACTGCACTGTCCCCCAGCACTACGCTTTCACCCCAGCACCACGCTCTCACCTCAGCACCACACTCTCACCCCAGCACCGCGCTTTCACCCCAGCACCACGCTCTCACCCCAGCACCACGCTCTCACCCCAGCACTACGCTCTCATCCCAGCACCACGCTCTCATCCCAGCACCACGCTCTCATCCCAGCACCACGCTCTCATCCCAGCACAACGCTCTCATCCCAGCACCACTCTCTCACCCCTACACCACACTCTCCCCCAGCACCGCGCTCTCACCCCCGCACCACGCTTTCACCTCAGCACCACACTCTCACCCCAGCACCTCACTCTTCCCCCAGCACTGCGCTCTCATCCCAGCACCACGCTCCCATCCCAGCACCACTCTTTCACCCGTACACCACACTCTCACCCCTACACCACACTATCCCCCAGCACCACGCTCTCCCCCCAGCACCGCAATCTCATCCCAGGACCACGCTCATCCTCTCACCCCTACACCACACTCTCACCCCTGCATCACACTCTCCCCCAGCACCACGCTCTCACTCCTGCACCGCACTCCCCCACTGCACTGTGCTCTCACTCCTGCACCGCACTCCCCCACTGCACTGTGCTCTCACCCCAGCACCACGCCCTCACCCCGGCACCATGCTCTCACCCCGGCACCATGCTCTCCCACAGCACCACGCCCTCACCCCGGCACCACGCTCTCACCCCGGCACCATGCTCTCCCACAGCACCACGCTCTTAATAAAAAATCAAATATATACTGTATATAACGCAAATGTGTATTGAGTAGATAGTGCCGCACTTTTTCAAGGCTATGATGTCATATCTCACAGACAATATATTTATAGTCACATCTTAAAGAGACAGTAATATGAATCAAGTATACTGTACATGCATAGGGTGACCAGATTTTGAAAATGAAAAACCGGGACACATTTTTTTTTTTATATATATATATAACAGTTTATTTATTGTAGTACACTTATACTTTACTACCATTAGAGAGAGAGAGAGAGAGAGAGAGAGAGTGTGTGTGTGTGTGTGTGTGTGTGTGTGTGTGTGTGTGTGTGTGTGTGTGTGTGTGTATGTGTGTGTGTGTGTGTGTGTGTGTGTGTGTGTGTGTGTGTGTGTGTGTGTGTGTGTGTGTGTGTGTGTGTGTACACCTCAATAATCGAACAAAAAAAAAAACCCAGAGGTGAATGATTCTGAACCCATTAACCAGTGTCAGGATTCCCCCTCTTCACAATTTCTAAAAGCAGCAATCCCGCCTGGGATCTTACCTGATCCGCAATCCCTCAAGGTACTATACTGGAGGGGAGGTGTTCCTTACCTGTCTTCCGATGTCTCCCGCGTGAAATTTGAGTCAGATCTGGAAGAAAGCAGAGTAGGTTACATCGGTGTAGGTATACGGCAGTTAAGATAAGACAGAGGGTGAGGGAGACAGAGAGGGAGGGCGAGGGAGGGAGACAGGGATGGAGGGAGGGAGGGAGACAGGGAGGGAGGGCGAGGGAGGGAGACAGGGAGGGAGGGCGAGGGAGGGAGACAGGAAGGGAGGGTGAGGGAGGGAGACAGACAGGAAGGGAGGGCGAGGGAGGGAGGGCGAGGGAGGGAGACAGACAGGGAGGGAGGGAGACAGGGCAAGGGAGGGAGGGTGAGGGAGGGAGACAGGGAAGGAGGGCGAGGGAAGGAGATAGGGAGGGAGGGAGGGCGAGGGAGGGAGGGCGAGGGAGGGAGGGTGAGACAGGGAGGGAGGGAGGGTGAGACAGGGAGGGAGGGTGAGACAGGTAGGGAGGGAGGGTGGGACAGGGAGGGAGGGAGGGTGAGACAGGGAAGGAGGGAGGGAGGGAGGGAGGGTGAGGGAGGGTGAGGGAGGGTGAGACAGGGAGGGTGAGTCAGGGAGGGTGAGTCAGGGAGGGTGAGACAGGGAGGGTGAGACAGGGAGGGTGAGGGAGGGTGAGACAGGGAGGGTGAAACAGGGTGAGACAGGGAGGGTGAGACAGGGAGGGAGGGAGGGAGAGTGAGACAGGGAGGGAGGGTGAGACAGGGAGGGAGGGAGGGAGGGTAAGACAGGGAGGGAGGGAGGGTGAGACAGGGAGGGAGGAAGGATGAGACAGGGAGGGAGGGAGGGAGACAGGGAGGGAGGGAGACAGGGGGTGAGAGGGAGGGAGGGAGACAGGGTGAGACAGGGAGGGAGACAGGGTGAGACAGGGTGGAGGGAAGGAGGGAGACAGGATAGGAGGGAGACAGGGTGGGAGGGAAGGAGGGAGACAGGGTGGGAGGGAAGGAGGGAGACAGGGTGGGAGACAGGGTGGGAGGGAAGGAGGGAGACAGGGTGGGAGGGAAGGAGGGAGACAGGGTGGGAGGGAAGGAGGGAGACAGGGTGGGAGGGAAGGAGGGAGACAGGGTGGGAGGGAAGGAGGGAGACAGGGGGGAAGGATGGAGGGAGACAGGGTGGGAGACCGGGTGGGAGGGAAGGAGGGAGACAGGGTGGGAGACAGGGTGGGAGGGAAGGAGGGAGACAGGGTGGGAGACAGGGTGGGAGGGAGGAAGGGAGACAGGGTGGGAGACAGGGTGGGAGGGAAGGAGGGAGACAGGGTGGGAGACAGGGTGGGAGGGAAGGAGGGAGACACGGTGGGAGACAGGGTGGGAGACAGGGTGGGAGGGAAGGAGGGAGACAGGGTGGGAGACAGGGTGGGAGGGAAGGAGGGAGACAGGGTGGGAGGGAAGTAGGGAGATAGGGTGGGAGGGAAGGAGGGAGACAGGGTGGGAGACAGGGTGGGAGGGAAGGAGGGAGACAGGGTGGGAGGGAAGGAGGGAGACAGGGTGGGAGACAGGGTGGGAGGGAAGGAGGGAGACAGGGTGGAAGGGAAGGAGGGAGACAGGGTGGGAGGAAAGGAGGGAGACAGGGTGGGAGGGAAAGAGGGAGACAGGGTGGGAGACAGGGTGGGAGGGAAGAAGGGAGACAGGGTGGGAGGGAAGGAGGGACACACACACACCCCCACTGATACACACACACCCACTGATACACACACACACACCCACTGATACACACACACACACCCACTGATACACACACACACACCCACTGATACACACACACACACCCACTGATACACACACACACACCCACTGATATACACACACACCCACTGATACACACAACACCCCCCCACTGATACACACACACACACACACACACACACACACACTGATACACACACCCACTGATACACACGCACACCCACTGATACACCCCCCCACTGATACACACACACACACTGATACACCCACCCACTGATACACACACACTGATACACACACACACACACACACACACACACACACACACACACACACACACACACACACACACTGATACACACACACCCACTGATACACCCACTGATACACACACACACACACACACACACACACACACACACACTGATAC